>NC_091216.1:10078930-10201611 GCF_040958095.1 Procambarus clarkii | reverse complement strand
GAATATGCAATACAGTAATTTTGTGATTACCCTTCACTATATAAGTGGAACGATCCTTTGCTCTGGAAACAATCTTCGTTCCTATCTCAGTGACAGACACCAATATATAGTTATCAATAGCATAACCTCCCCAGTGGTGTTGGTCAACCCGGTCTTGCACTTTCTTTAAGTCAATTTTGACTTATTGAACAAGTGCATATGTGACATACTAATTTATTGTGTATATTTAAGTTTACCTTTTAAAGTTTCATAGAAAACACCGAACTTACCAAACCTTAGTATGTTAAGATAAGCATATTGCTTATCGATATTATCGATATCTTATTGCTTCGATATTACAATTATTACTTAACCTATTATAGGTATAGGTTAATTATTACTTAACATATTATAGGTATAGGTTAATTATTACTTAACATATTATAGGTATAGGTTAGTAGTAGAGTTGGTGTTGGAGTGGTATTGGTGTTGGTAGTAGTGTTGGTATTGGTACTGGTGTTGGTGTTGATAGTGTTGGTGTTGATACTTGTGATGGTGTTGATAGGGGTGTCGGTGTTGGGAGTGGTATTGGTGTTGATAGGGGTGTCGGTGTTGGTGTTGATAGCGGCGTTGTTGGTACTGGTGTTAGTGTTGATAGTGGTGTGGGTGTTTGTTCTGGTGTAGGCGTTGGTGTTGATAGTGATGTTGGTGATGGCGTTGGTAGTGGTGTCGGTGTTAATACTGATGTTGGTGTCGATAGCGGTGTTGGTGTTGATAGTGGTGTTGGTGTTGGTAGTGGTGTTGGAGTTGGTGTGGTGATGGTGTTGGTGTTTGTATGTTGGTGTTGATGATGGTAGTGGTGTTTGTTAGTGGTGTTGGTAGTGGTGTTGGTGTTGGTAGTGGTGATGGTGTTGCTGTTGGTAGCAGTGGTGGTGTTGGGAGTTGTGGTGGAGTTTATTGTAGAGTTGGTGTTGGTAGTGATGGTGGTGTTGGTATTAGGAGCGGTGTTTGAGTTTACAGTGGTGCTCGTGTTGGGAGTGGTATTGGTGTTAGGAGTGGGGATGGTGTTGGGAGTATTGTTGGCGTTGGTAGTAGTGTTGGTGTTTTTACTGGTGTTGGTGTTGATAGTGGTGTTGGAGTTGGTACTGGTGTTGGTGTTGGTACTTGTGTTGGTGTTGATAGGGGTATTTGTGTTGGGAGTGGTGTCAGTGTTGATAGCGGTCGTGGTGTTGGTACTGGTGTTGGTGTTCGTATTAATAGTATAGATGGAGTTGGTACTGGTGTTTGGTGTTAATAGTAGTGTTGGTGTTGGTGTTGATAGTGATGTTGGTAGTATTTTTTTTGTGGGGATAATCCTGCTGGGGCCCTAAGCCTCTGGCTAGCCCCAGGTGGTGGTGTTGGTGTTGGTAGTGGTGTTGGTGTTGGTTGTGGTGTTTGGTGTTGTTAGTAGTGTTTTGTTTTTACTGGTGTTGGTGTTGGTAGTGGTGTTGGTGTTGGGAGTGGTGTTGGTTTTGGTAGTGGAGTTGGTGTTGATAGTGGTGTTGGTGTTGGTGTTGGTAGTGGTGTTGGTGTTGGTTGTGGTGTTGGTGTTGGTAGTTGTGTTGGTGTTGGTACTGTTGTCGGTGTTGGTACTGTTGTCGGTGTTGGTAGTGGTGTTGGTGATGGTGTGGTGGTTGGGTGTTGGTACTGGTCTTGGTGTTCGTAGTGGTGTTGGAGTTGGTAGTGTGTTGGTGTTGGAAGTTGTGTTAGTGTTGGTGTTGATGTTGGTAGTGGTGATAGTGTTGGTAGTGGTGCTGATGTTGCTGTTGGTAGTGGAATTTGTGTTGGGAGTGGTGTTGGTGGGTATAGTGGTGTTGGTGTTGGTGTTGGTAATGGTGTTGGTGTTGGTAGTGGTATTTGTGTTGGAGTGGTGGTGGTGTTGATAGTGGTGTTGGTTTTGGTGTTGGTGTTGATAGTGGTGTTGTTGTTGGTGTTGGTAATGGTGTTGGTGTTGGTATTGGTGTTGGTAGGGGTGTTGGTGTTGATATGGGTTTTGGTGTTGACAGTCGTGTTGGTAATAGTTTTAGTACTGGTAGTGGTGTTGGTAGTGGTGTTCTTGTTGGTCGAGGTGTTGGTAGTAGTGTTGGTGCTGGTAGTGGTATAGGTGTTGGTAGTGGTGCTGGAGTTGGTAGTGGTGTTGGTGATGGAAGTGGCTTTGGTAGTGGTGTTGGTGATGGAAGTAATGTTGGTCTTGGTAGTGGTGTTGGTGTTGGGAGTTGTGGTGAAGTTTAGAGTGGTTTTGGGAGTTGTGGTGGAGTTGGTGCTGGAAGTGGTGTTGAGTTGGTAGTGGTGCTGGCGTTGGGATTGGTGTTGGTGTTAGTAGGGGTAGTGGTGGTGTTGGGAGTTGTGTTGGAGTTGGGAGTTGTTGTGGTGTTGGTGTTAGAAGTTTTTGGTGTTGGTGCTGATAGTGGTGTTGGTGTTGGTACTGGTGTTGGTGTTGATAGTGGAGTTGGAGTTGGTAATAATGTTGGTGTTGATAGTGGGGTTGGTACTGGTGTTGGTATTGGTAGTGGTGTTGGTGTTGGCAGGAGTATTAGTGTTCGTACTGGTGTTGGTGGTGGTGTTGGTAGTGGTGTTGGTAGTTGTGGTGTTGGTAGTGGTGTTGGAAGTAGTGTTAGGGCTGAGAGTGGTGTTCAAAGTGGTTTTGGTAGTGGTGTTGATAGTGGTATTGGGCTGGAAGTGGTGTTGGTGTTGGTAGTAGTGCTGTGTTGGTATTGGCGTTGGTGTTGTTAGTGGTGTTGTTGTTGGTAGTGGTGTTGATGTTTGGTAGTGGTTTTGGTAGTGATGTTGATGTTTGTAGTGGTGTTGGTGTTAGTAGTAGTGATAGAAGTGGTGTTGGTGCTGTTAGTAGTGTTGGTGTCGATAGTGATGTTGGTGTTGGTAGTGGTGTTAGTGTTGGTAGTGGTGTTGGAGTTGGTAGTGGTGTTCGTGTTGGTTACAGTGGTGTGTTGGGAATTGTGGTTTATAGTAATGTTGGTGTTGGTAGCGGTCGTTGTGTTTGGAGTTGTGGAGGAGTTTATAGTGGTGTTGGGAGTTTTGGTGGTGTTGGTGTTGGGAGTGGTGGTGAGTTGGAAGGTGGTGTTGGTAATGGTGGTGGTGGTGTTGGGATGAGGACCTGTTGGTGTTGGGAGTTGTGGTGGTGTTCGTAGCTGTGGTGGTGTTAGCAGTGGTGTTGGTGTTGGTGTTGGTAGCGGTGGTGGTGTTGGGGGTGGTGGTTGTGTTGGTAGTGGTGTTGGTGTTGGAAGTCATGGTGGAGCTTATAGTGGTGTTGGGTGTTGTGGTGATGTTGATGTTGGGAGTAGTGTTGAGTTGGTAGTGGTATTGGTGTTTAGAGTGGTGTTGGTGTTGGGAGAGGTGGTGTTGAGAGTGGTGTTGGTGTTAGAAGTGGTGGTGGTGGTGTTGGGAGTTGTGGTGGTGTTAGTGTTGGGAGTTGTAGTGGTAGTTATGAGAGTAGTGTTGGTATTGGGAGTGGTGGTGGTGGTGATGGAAGTTGTGGTGGTGTTGGTGTTGGGAGTTGTGGTGGCTTTGGTGTTGGGAGTGGTGGTGGTGTTAGTGTTGGAAGTGGTGGTGTTGTTGGTGTTGGGAGTGGTGGTGGTGTTTGGAGTGGTGGTGGTGTAGGTGTTGGGAGTGGTGGTGGAGTTGGTGTAGGGAGTGGAGGTGGTGTTGGTGTTGGGAGAGGTGGTGGTCTTGGTGTTTGGAGTAGTGGTGGTGTTGGGAGTTATGGTGGTGTTGGTTGTGGTAGTAGTGGTGGTGGTGTTGGGAGTGGTGGTTTTGGTGTTGGGAGTGGTGCTGGAATTTAAAGTGGTGTTGGGAGTAGTGGTGGTGTTGATGTTGGGAGTGGTGGTGGTGTCGGTGTTGGTAGTGATGGTGGTGTTGGGTGTGTTGTGTTGTTGGAAGTTGTGTTGGAATTTATATTTATATTGGTGATGGGGGTAGTGATGGTGTTGGTGTTGGGAGTGGTGGTGGTTTTGGTGTTGTGAGTGGTGGGGGTTTGGTATTAGGAGTGGTGTTGGTGTTGGTAGTGGTGTTGAGAGTGATGTTGATGTTTGTTGTCGTGTTGGTGTTGATAGTGCTGTTAGTGTTGGAAGTTGTGTTGTGAGTTGTGTTGCGAGTTGTGGTGGTCGTGGTGTTTGGAGTGGTGATGAGTTGGAAGTGGTGGTGGTGTTAGGAGTGGTGTTGGTGTTTGAAGTGGTGGTGGTGCTGTTGAGAGTTGTGGTTGTGTTGGTGTTGGGAGTTGTTGTGGTGTTGGTAGCGGTGGTGGTGTTAGGAGTCGTGTTGATGTTGGTGTTGGAAGCGGTGGTGGTGTTGGGAGTGGTGGTAATGTTGGGAGTTGTGTTGGGGTTTATAGTAGTGTTGGGAATTGTGGTGATGTTGGTGTTGCATGTGATGTTGAGTTGATAGTGGTGTTGGTGTTGAGAGGGGTGCTGGTGTTGGGATTGGTGGTGGTGGTGTTGGGAGTTGTGGTGGTGTTGGTGTTGGGAGTTTTGGTGGTGGGGATGCGAGTAGTGTTGGTGTTGGGAATGATGGTGGTGGTGCTGGAAGTTGTGGTGGTGTTGGTGTTGCGAGTTGTGGTGGTGTTGGTGTTGTGAGTGGTGTTAGTGTTGGTAGTTGTGGAGGTGTTGGGAGTGTTGGTGGTGTTGGTGTTGGGAGTGGTGGCGGTGTTTGCAGTGGTGGTGATGTTGATGTTGGAAGTGGTGGTGGAGTTGGGAGTGGTGGTGGTATTTGGAAAGGTGGTTGTGTTGGTGTTGGGAGAGGTGGTGGTGTTGGTGTTTGGAGTGGTGGTAGTGTTTGTGTAGGGAGTGGTGGTGGTGTTGGGAGTGGTGGTGGTGTTGGTGCTGGGTGTGGTGGTGGTGTTGGGAGTGGTGGTGGTATTTGGAGAGGTGGTTGTGTTGGTGTTGGGAGAGGTGGTGGTGTTGGTGTTTGGAGTGGTGGTAGTGTTTGTGTAGGGAGTGGTGGTGGTGTTGGGAGTAATGGGGGTGTTGGTGCTGGAGTGGTGGTAGTGTTGGAAGTGGTGCTGAAGTTTTTAGTGGTGTTTGGAGAGGTGTGGGTGTTGGTGTTGGTAGTGGTGGTGGTGTTGGAAGTGATGATAGTGTTGGGAGTGGTGCTGGAATTTATAGCGGTGTTGGGATTTGTGATGGTGTTGGTGTTGGGAGTGATGGTGGTGTTGGTGTTGTGAGTCGTGGTGGTGTTGGTATTAGGAGTGGTGTTGGAGCTTACAGTGGTGCTCGTGTTATGAGTGGTATTGGTGTTAGGAGTGGGGATGGTGTTGGGAGTATTGTTGGTGTTGGTAGTAGTGTTGGTGTTGTTTCTGGTGTTGGTGTTGGTGTTGATAGTGGTGTTGGAGTTGGTACTGGTGTTGGTGTTGATAGTGTAGGTGTTGGTACTTGTGGTGGTGTTGATAGGGGTGATTGTGTTGGGAGTGGTGTCAGTGTTGATAGCGGTCGTGGTGTTGGTACTGGTGTTGGTGTTCGTGTTAATAGTGGTGATGGTATTGGTACTGGTGTTGGTGTTAATAGTAGTGTTGGTGTTGGTGTTGATAGTGATGTTGGTAGTATTTTTTTTTTTGTAGAGATAATCCTGCTGGGGCCCTAAGCCTCTGACTAGCCCACTAAGTGTTGCTTGTTTTGTTTTACATGGGCGGAGAATGTGTATTTATAACTTGTATGGTCACTTCAGTAAAGCGTTAGTGATGATAGTTACTCACCTAGTTATACTCACCTAGTTGTGCATGCGGGGGTTGAGCTCTGGCTCTTTGGTCCCGCCTCTCAACTGTCAATCAACAGGTGTACAGGTTCCTGAGCCTACTGGGCTCTATCATATCTACACTTGAAACTGTGTATGGAGTCAGCCTCCACCACATCACTTCCTAATGCATTCCATTTGTCAACCACTCTGACACTAAAAAAGTTCTTTCTAATATCTCTGTGGCTCATTTGGGCACTCAGTTTCCACCTGTGTCCTCTAGTGCGTGTGCCCCATTGTGTTAAACAGCCTGTCTTAATCAACCCTGTCGATTCCCTTGAGGATCTTGAATGTGGTGATCATGTCACCCCTAACTCTTCTGTCTTCCAACAAAGTGAGGTTTAATTCCCGTAGTCTCTCCTCGTAGCTCATACCTCTCAGCTCGGGAACAAGTCTGGTGGCAAACCTTTGATTGCTTTGATTTGATTTGTTGTGTTGGTGTTTGTACTGGTGTTGGTGTTGGTCATGGTGTTGGTGTTGATAGTGGTGCTGGTGTTAGTAATGGTGTTGGTAGTGGTGTTGGTGTTGGTAGTGGTGTTGGTGTTGGTATTAGTGTTGGTAGTGGTGTTAGTGGGGGTACTAGTGTTGGTGTTGGTAGTGGTGTTGGTGTTGTTACTGGTGTTGGTGTTAGTAGTGGTGTTGGTGTTTGTTGTGGTGTTGGTTGTGGTGTTGGTGTTGGTTGTGGTGTTGGTGTTGGTAATAGTGTTGGTGTTGATAGTGGTGTTGGTGTTGGTAGTGGTGTTGGTGTTGGTTGTGGTGTTGGTGTTGGTAGTAGTGTTGGTGTTGGTACTGGTGTCGGTGTTGGTAGTGGTGTTGGTGATGGGTGTGGTGTTGGTGTTGGTATTGGTCTTGGTGTTCGTAGTGGTGTTGGTGTTGGTAGTGGTGTTGGTGTTGGAAGTTATGTTAGTGTTGGTGTTGATGTTGGTAGTGGTGATAGTGTTGGTAGTGGTGCTGATGTTGGTGTTGGTAGTGGAATTTGTGTTGGGAGTGGTGTTGGTGAGTATAGTGGTGTTGGTGTTGGTGTTAGTAATGGTGTTGGTGTTGGTAGTGGTATTTGTGTTGGAGTGGTGTTGGTGTTGATAGTGGTGTTTGTTGGTGTTGGGAATGGTGTTGGTGTTGGTATTGGTGTTGGTAGTGGTGTTGGTGTTGGTAGTGATTTGGTGTTGATAGTCGTGTTGGTAATAGTTTTAGTACAGGTAGTGGTGTTGGTAGTGGTGTTCTTGTTGGTCAAGGTGTTGGTAGTAGTGTTGGTGCTGGTAGTGGTATAGGTTGGTAGTGGTGCTGGAGTTGGTAGTGGTGTTGATAGTGGTGTTGGTGTTGGTAGTGGTGTTAGTGTTGGAAGTGGTCTTGGTGTTTGAAGTAGTGGTGGTGCTGTTGGGAGTTGTGGTTGTGTTGGTGTTGGGAGTTGTTGTAGTGTTGGGAGTGGTAGTAATGTTGGGAGTTGTGGTGGAGTTTATAGTAGTGTTGGGAGTTGTCGTGATGTTGGTGTTGCATGTGATGTTGAGTTAATAGTGGTGTTGGTGTTGAGAGGGGTTCTGGTGTTGGGATTGGTAATGGTGGTGTTGGGAGTTGTGGTGGTGTTGGTTTTGAGAGTTTTGGTGTTGGTTTTGGGACTTTAGGTGGTGGTGATGCGAGTAGTGTTGGTGTTGGGAGTGGTGGTGCTGGAAGTTGTGGTGGTGTTGGTGTTGCGAGTTGTGGTGGTGTTGGTGTTGCGAGTTGTAGTGGTGTTGATGTTGGGAGTATTGGAGGTGTTGGGAGTGATGGTGGTGTTGGTGTTGGGAGTGGTGACGGTGTTTGGAGTGGTGGTGGTGTTGATGTTGGAAGTGGTGGTGGTGTTGGGAGTGGTGGTGGTGTTGGGATTGGTGGTGGTGTTGGGAGTGGTGGTGGTATTGGGAGTGGTGGTTGTGTTGGTGTTGGGAGAGTTGGTTGTGTTGGTGTTTGGAGTGGTGGTAGTGTTTGTGTTGGGAGTGGTGGTGGTGTTAGGAGTAATGGTGGTGTTGGTGCTGGAGTGGTGGTGGTGTTTGGAGTGGTGGTAGTGTAGGAAGTGGTGCTGAAGTTTTTAGTGGTGTTTGGAGAGGTGGTGGTGTTGGTGTTGGTAGTGGTGGTGGTGTTGGAAGTGATGGTAGTGTTGTGAGTGGTGCTGGAATTTATAGTGGTGTTGGTATTTGTGGTGGTGTTGGTGTTGGGAGTGGTGGTGGTGTTGGTGTTGTGAGTGGTGATGGTGTTGGTATTAGGAGCGGTGTTGGAGTGTACAGTGGTGTTCGTGTTGGAGTGGTACTTTTGATGGTGTTGATAGTGTTGGTGTTGGTACTTGTGTTGGAACTTGTGTTGGTGTTGATAGGGGTGTTTGTGTTGGTGTTGATAGTGGTGTTGGAGTTGGTACTGGTGTTGGTGTTGATAGTGTTGGTGTTGGTACTTGTGCTGGTGTTGATAGGGGTGTTTGTGTTGGGAGTGGTGTCGGTGTTGATAGCGGTCGTGGTGTTGGTACTAATGTTGGTGTTCGTGTTAATAGTGGTGATGGTGTTGGTACTGGTGTTGGTGTTAATAGTAGTGTTGGTGTTGGTGTTGATAGTGGTGTTGGTAGTATTTTTTTTTGTAGGGATAATCCTGCTGGGGCCCTAAGCCTCTGGCTAGCCCACTAAGTGTTGCTTGTTTCTGATTTACTTGGGAGGAGAATGTGTATTTATAACTTGTATGGTCACTTCACTAAAGCGTTAGTGATGATAGTTGTGTTGGTGTTGGTCATGGTGTTGGTGTTGATAGTGGTGTTAGTGTTGGTGTTGGTAGTGGTGTTGGGAGTCGTGTTCGTGTTGGTAGTGGTGTTGGTGTTGATAGTGGTGTTGGTAGTGGTGTTGGTGTTGGTTGTGGTGTTGGTGTTGGTGTTGGTACTGGTGTCGGTGTTGGTAGTGGTGTTGGTGATGGGTGTGGTGTTGGTGTTGGTGTTGGTGTTGGTGTTGGTGTTGGTACTGGTCTTGGTGTTCGTAGTGGTGTTGGTGTTGGTAGTGGTGTTGGTGTTGAAAGTTGTGTTAGTGTTGGTGTTGATGTTGGTAGTGGTGAGAGTGTTGGTAGTGGTGTTGATGTTGATGTTGGTAGTGGTATTTGTGTTGGGAGTGGTGTTGGTGGGTATAGTGGTGTTGGTGTTGGTGTTGGTGTTGGTAATGGTGTTGGTGTTGGTAGGGGTATTTGTGTTGGAGTGGTGTTGTTGTTGATAGTGGTGTTGGTTTTGGTGTTGGTGTTGATAGTGGTGTTGTTGTTGTTGGTGTTGGTAATGGTGTTGGTTTTGGTATTGGTGTTGGTAGTGGTGTTGGTGTTGGTAGTGGTTTTGGAGTTGATAGTCGTGTTGGTAGTAGTTTTGGTACTGGTAGTGGTGTTGGTAGTGGTGTTCATGGTGGTCAAGGTGTTGGTAGTAGTGTTGGTGCTGGTAGTGGTATATGTGTTGGTAGTGGTGCTGGAGTTGGTAGTGGTGTTGATAGTGGTGTTGATGTCGGTAGTGGTGTTAGTGTTGGTAGTGGTGTTGGTGTTGCTATTGGTGTTGGTAGTGGTGTTGGTGCTGGTATAGATGTTGGTGTTGGTAGTGGTACTGGTGTTGGAAGTTTGGTGGACTTTATGATAATGATGGTGTTGTTAGCGTTGGTGGTGTTGGGAGTTGTGGTGGAGTTTATTGTGGTTTTGGGAGTTGTGGTTGAGTTTACAGTGGTGTGGGTATTGTGTAGGTAGTGGTGGTGGTGTTAGGAGTTGTGAAGGAATTATTAGTGGTGTTAGAAGTTTTGGTGGTGTTGGAAGTGGTGTTGATGTTGGCGTTAGTAGTGGTGTTGGCGTTGGTAGTTGTGGTGGTGGTGTTGGGAGTTGTGTTGGTATTAGTGTTGGGAGTGGTGTTAGTGTTGGGAGTGGTGTTAGTGATGGTGTTGATAGTGGTGTTGGTGTTAGTAATGGTAATGGTGTTAATATTGGTATTGGTACTGGTGTTGGTGTTGATAGTGGAGTTGGTGTTGGTACTGGTGTTCGAGTTGGTACTGGTTTTGGTTTTGGTAAATGTGTTGGTGTTGGTGGAGGTGTTAGTGTTTGTTGTGGTGTTGGTAGTGGTGATTGTGTTTGTGTTGGTAATGGTGTTGCAGTTGGCATTGGTATTGGTAGTTGTATTGGTGTTGAGAGTGGTGTTGGTGTAGATGGTCATGTTGGTGTTGGAAGTAGTATTGGTGTTGGTACTGGTGTTTGTGTTGGTTTGATAATGATGTTGGTGTTAGTAGTGGTGTTGGTGATGGTTGTGGTGTTGGTATTGGTGCTGGTGCTTGTAGTGGTGTTGGTAGTGGTGTTGGTGCTGGTAGAGTTGTTGGTGTTGGTAGTGGTGTTGGTGCTAGTAGTGGTGTTGGTGTTGGAAGTGGTGTTGGTGCTAGGAGTTGTGTTGGTGTTGTTGTTGGGGTTGGTGTTGGTGTTGGTAATCGTGTTAGGGTTTGTAGTGGTGTTGGTGTTGGTAGTGATGTTGATAGTGGTGGTGGTGTGGTGTTGGTGTTGGTGTTGGTGTTGGTAGTCGTGTTGGGGTTGTTAGTGGTGTTGGTGTTGATAGTGGTGTTGATGTTTGTAGTGGTGTGGGTGTTACTAGTAGTGATAGAAGTGGTGTTGGTGCTGTTGGTAGTGTTGGTGTCGATAGTGATGTTGGTGTTGGTAGTGGTGTTGGTGTTTGGTAGTGGTTTTGGTAGTGATGTTGATGTTTGTAGTGGTGTTGGTGTTAGTAGTAGTGATAGAAGTGGTGTTGGTGCTGTTAGTAGTGTTGGTGTCGATAGTGATGTTGGTGTTGGTAGTGGTGTTAGTGTTGGTAGTGGTGTTGGAGTTGGTAGTGGTGTTCGTGTTGGTTACAGTGGTGTGTTGGGAATTGTGGTGGAGTTTATAGTAATGTTGGTGTTGGTAGCGGTCGTTGTGTTTGGAGTTGTGGAGGAGTTTATAGTGGTGTTGGGAGTTTTGGTGGTGTTTGTGGGATATTTGGGCTTGATTCTGATTAATTAATAATTAAAGTAGTAAATTAAATTACGAAGGACCACCCGCTTTTAAAGTAAAGAGGGAAACTGAGAATTTCAGATCATTAGATAAAATTCTAGAGAAAACCAGTGACTATGGATATGACTAGAAAGTATGATCATAAGAATAATTAATGGGCTGTATTATTAAAGAAACAAACCTCAAACACCTACATTGGGGGGTTATTACTGGAGGTAAGTACGTCCAGGAATCAGTGTGGTTCGTTCACTAATTCAATTAATAATAATCTAATCCTATAAATAATGCTGAATATAATATTATTCATATAAAGAAGAACATGAATATGAGCATAGTAATGAGTTACAGTAAATCACACATTAATATTAAACATTCTGAATGTATCAAATTGCTAGAATATGGATAAAAAAGAAATAAGCCTTAGCTTGTAGTAGGTTCCTTTAGATAACCCTGGAAGTCCTCTTAATCTCCAAGTCTGGTACACTGACGAATGACACGGTTAACATGGAGAAGACAGCATGAGGAATTCGTCTCTCGAGCTGCAAGATAAATAACTACCAGTAGCAATTGATTTAACTACTCAATTCATATTCAAGATTATTGATATCTACAGATGGAATTCTAATCACCTGTTATTAGGTGTTATCTCGCCGCGTGACGAACAATCACCCCGCTATTATTAAACCTGTAAATGATGCATCAAATAAAGGGTACTTAGCTGTGGGCACTGTATAAGTATTAAGATTGCCGTAATTTCGCATCCCAGGCTCCGGTGAACCTATCCTGGATTGATGCGTTTCAAGCTGGCTGATCACGTGTCGTCAGGAACCAAGTCTAGGGGTCCCTATTTAACACCAGCACTAGTTGAAGATATTATCTGCAAGGTCGTTCACGCCTCACAGTGGCGGCTTTCATCTGGGATGAATAACACCTGCCCGATTTGCTGGGCAATGGCGTCTTTATGAGTACGGTAAGCACAGTTTGCCTCCTTCGGCTCTGCACGTGTCCGCGTACCGACTGGGATGGCGTCCCTCCAACCCACGCCGAGTCGACGTTCATAACACAAATTATTGTCTGAACATTAATATTTCTCGCATTCGCGCTTGAAACTCTAAAGACTGGACGGGTTTATTATTTAGAGGAACGAAATATTATTATTTAACTATTTAAGAATAGTAAATATATAAGGGAGAGGAATTAATGTCTCCCCATGGCATTCATTGATGACGTTAACACTATCGCGAGGTAGACGCTATGATTCTAACGCTCTATTCGGCTTTTAGTTAGAGAACAATTCGTCTGCAATCAGTTGTCATACAGAATGCTTTAATTATGGAGAATCGTATTTAATTCTCACACAAATTGATATAATGTGTTTTACTGTAAAGAAATCTGACGCAATACTGGCGTCAGGTGACGTGAGAATTCTAGCCTAATGCACAGATGAATTATTAGTACATGAGAATTCTACGAGTTGTTAATTTTACTTACTACAATATTAATATGGTTAGTAATAAGTAATGAGAATACAACAATGCTGTATTCGATGTTGGAAATATCCAACATAACTCCGGGGGGGGATTCCCAGGGTCGCAGTGTACTGTGTTGTACTGACCTATCCCGAAGTGATATTAAGATTAATACATTAGTATGTTAGTAGGTTAGTATGTTAGTACACACATAACGAACGTCCCGGATTTATCAAGGACTTACAAGAATTTGAGTCTTGTTATTCACATGTCAACTGAAACATGTTGTTTGTAGCCTACACAATATTTATAAAATTTAACTCTCCAATTTAAACTAACAGAATCTACAGTGATGCGATATCTTGGGTCATAGTGACGTGTAATGTTTCGTTACGTGATATCACATCGTAGTATCAGCACAGTTTTCTTAGTGGAAATGAAGGAAATTATTCTTCTTCTGAGTTATAATAGGCTCACAAATTCCGCTTACATTGTTGAGCTGCAGCTCTAGTGGGACGGTTGCTTGGAGGAACAAATTCATTGTCCTCTGAAATTACTGGGGAAACTGGATCTGACTGATATTCTTGTTCAGTCAGTTCTAGGGGAACCAGCTTCTCTAAAGTTTTTAGAGTAGTGTTGCCTTTGTATAAGACCTTAACCACTCTTAGGACACCTTGTCGATCTGGGTGAATGGTGACGATTTTTTCTATAGGCCACTCGGACCTTGGTCGACTAGTACAAGGTCTCCAGGTTTTTAATTGTACCTTATTGTAAGGGCTCGAAGCTCCGTAGTGGTACTCTCGTAGAGCTGTGAGGTATTCTCGAGTCCACACCTCATTCCACCTGTTAATAACTCTAGAAAGATGCTGGTAGCTTTCCACCAAGTCTCCTCTGGTCACATGGGACGGGTCTACAGGGTCCTCTTCGGCTAAGGGGATGAGAGGGCTCAGTAGACCTCCATGGATCAAGTGAGAGGGGCTCAGTGGTTCTCTCAGGGTGTAATCATCAGACAGGTAGGTGATCGGGCGGTTATTGACTCGCGCCTCGATTTCCACAACAATAGTTTGGAGTTCTGAGTAACTGACCCTTTGTCGGTGTAACGTTTTCCTTAGACATCTTTTGACTGTGCCTACCATTCGCTCATAGAACCCACCTTGCCAAGGGGCTCTTGGTGCTATGAATTTCCAGTGACATTGTCTTCTTTGTAAGACTGATTGCACTTCAGGGTGGTTCCAGACTTCTCGCAAACAACTTTCTCCCGCTACAAAATTAGATCCGTTGTCTGATATCATTAATCTAGGACATGATCGACGGGCAGCAAATCTGCGGAAAGCTTGAATGAAAGCTTCAGCACTCATGTCTGGGGTGACCTCTAAGTGCACGCCTCTGGTTGTAGCACAGGTAAAGAGACAAATGTACGCCTTCACTGGTATATTATCTGGGTTACCAGTGAGGAGTAAGGCTCCTGTATAATCTACTCCAGTGGTTTCGAATGGACGAAGATGAACTACTCGCTCTTCTGGGAGTGGAGGAGGTCCTGGGTAAGGACAGACTCTAGCGTCGTATCTCTTACAGATTACACAAGATATAATAATGGTCTTAACAGTCTGACGACCTTGAGGAAGCCAGTACTTTTGTCTAAGGTCGGTGAGAGTATCCTAAAACTCCACCATGTAGGGTACCATATTGATGGTGATGTAACGACAAAAAGTTTAGTTATGATGTGGTGGCGAGGTAAAAGGATTGGGTTCTTAGTGTCTAAGTCAATCTTTGCATGTAGCAAACGTCCTCCACATCGTAGTATGTTATGAGTGTTGACATCGTACCAGATGCCCAGAGATTTAGTGAGTTTATCCGGAAGATTCTCAAATTCGCTTCCGTAAGTCTCTTGCTGCGCCCGCTTAATCCAATAGTGAACAGGATTGGGAAATTTGTGTCGAATCCTACTTTAGAGAGAAAATCAAACACGGTGTGCAGTCACTCGTAACAATTTGCTTAAATTAGAATAATGATGAGGATTAATGGCTAATGTTCGCTGAGGCTCTGGTTCCTTCATGGGAGCGGTGATACTGGTCACTATGACTTGTGGCTTTTGTTTGGGCCACTGACCACCAACAAGCCATGAAGGTCCGTTGAACCACAGCGAAGATTTGACAAGTTGTTTTTAATGTCAATCCTCTTGATAAATAATCGGCAGGATTGTCCTTAGTAGGGACATGTCTAACTTGTAACCTGCGGATAAATCATGAATCTCCCTGACGCGATTACTGACGTAAGGAGTCTTGTTGTTATTGTTTCTTACCCATTGTAAGACTGCCTCGTTGTCTGACCACACTACAATCTCACCATAGTGGATATTACTGAGTGTCTTTGCCAGGCAATGGCCAACCTTACTCCCACTAGCAATGCAGTCAACTCCATCTGAGGTAAGGATCTCTCTTGATGGGAGCGACTCTTGCTTTTGATGTGAGTAAAATAGAATTGAGCACTGTTAACTAAATAGGCTGCTGCGCCATATGCTTTTGCAGAGGCATCGCAAAAAACGTGCAAATTGGTGGGTAAGTTTGGTCCTGAAGCATTACGTGGAAATTTCAAAACGCCTAACTGATTAAAATCCGTTGAGAGTATTTGCCATTTGGCTTGTAACTCACTTGATAACGGATCATCCCATCCCATATGTTTGTTGCCAGCACTCCTGCATAGGAGTTTGCCCCTTATTAATATAGGACTAAGTAGGCCTAAAGGATCAAATGGTTGACTGACAAATGAGAGCAGTGTTCTCATGGTAAGGGTTGAGTTATCAGTTTGCACTGACTTGACATTCATCTCGTCAGTGTTGGTGTTCCATTCCACGCCTAGAACCTTTAATTTACTGGGTACCTGATAATCGGGAAATTCTTTCTCAATTAACTGGTTAAGCAGTTTATTATTTGAGGCCCATGACTGTAGAGGCATATTAGCTCCTAACAGTTCACGGTTAGCCTCATGGTAGATTTCTACCAGATCAGCTTGATCATTAGTTGTCCCCTGGAAATTGTCGACATATAAGTTGTCGCTAATGGTTGCCTTATAAGGGCTGTCTGATTTCCTCAAATGCGTGTCTAATGTTGCTTGCAAAAGAAACGGTGAGGATGTAGCACCAAATAATACAGAGGCGAACCGATAGGTGATTATTTCACTGTTAGGATCCAGTGGATCCTTGTACCAGAGAAATTTTGTGTAGTCACGATCTTCCTCCTGCAATCCTACTCGGAGAAAGGCTTTGCTGATGTCAGCAGTGTAGGCAAAAATGCCTGTGCGAAATCGTAACAATACGTCATGTAGCCTTTGTGTTAGGCTAGTTCCCGTTTGGAGACATTCATTTAGAGACACACTATTAGGCTTTACTTTAGCACTGCAATTAAAGACAATACGAATAGGTGTTGTCAGTGAGTCTTTCACCACAGCATGGTGAGGTAAATAATGACCTGTTTTTCGGTCATCGTGTTCAACAACTTCAATGAACTTATTGTCAAGTTGTTGTTGGATAAGTTGGTGATACATGGTTAGTTTGTCTGGCTGCTTCTGCAGTCGTGTTAATTGAGACCGTAATTGTGAGGCTGCCATAAAATAATTCACTGGAAGTTGGGGATGATCTAAACTTCCATGGAAGTCTTACCCAGTATTGTTTATTTGAGTAGACAACTGTATCCAGATATTGCTGGTAAGTCCATGTATCATCAGGACTTGGTTGCTCAGGGATGATGCCCTAACGTATCTAAATCCCACAAACGATGTATTGGTGGGTCAGACTCAATGTCCTCGGCTATTTCCCTGAAGCGTAGGGTGACTGCTCTAAGCCTAGTCACGCCACAATTACATTATTGGTTTGTGGGCGCTGGACCTTGTCTGAAAAGCACGGGTCCTGTGAGCAATTTGCCACCTGCGGACGACAACAAATTCATACCATGTTGCCTAGTGCATCCAGTGATAAACTTGTAGTAATGATCCGCGCCTATTAATATTCCAATATCTGTGAGACAATCGGAATTTATTTTATAATCCGCTAGCCTCATGCGGTTTTCGCTTAAGGTGTCTCGCTGTGCGAGCTAATTCTGTGACCTGCAGGTCCGTAGGAATCTTATCCACTACCACCGCATGGATTGGGCTAGCAGAGGATCCTAGTCTAACTAGTAATTTAACTACCTTGTAGTCACGTGGTCACTATTTGATAGGAAACCAGAAATGTTTAACTTCACACTTTTGGTAGGTTTTAAATTTAAATCATCTACCAACTGTTGCGTGATGAAGGTTTTTTGGGAACCTTGGTCAAGAGACCTCAACTGTTAATTCTAGATCTTCGGTTTATTAATTTAAGCTGAGCGGTAGGCAAGGTAGTACTGTTGCCTGACTCAGTAGCGAGTACATTCACTTCGTGATGTACTTTACAATATTGCACTGAAGTAGAATTAGTAAAATTCTCTCCAGTGGTCATAGTTGGTGTAGGAGATTTCCTACATAAGGCGTAGTGGTGTACACCCTGGTTACAACGGTTGCAAGTACGTAGTGGTACTGCACATTTCTTGGGATCATGAGAACCCATACATTTAGTGCATTTGTGCAATTCCTGTAACCTTTTAACTCTAGCATTATACGTAGGATAAGCTGAGCATTGGGAAGTGGTGTGTTCCTGATTGCAGAACAGACACTTTCTTTGATTAATAGACTTAGTCTCTTTAGTAGACAAGTCATGAGTTATCTCTGAAGGAGATACTGAGTAGGTACCTACATTTCTACTTCTTTCCTGGTGGATGGAGTAGGTTTGGATTTATATTTATTAGACTTACTTGGAGTCTGTTTAGGTTTGACTGAAATATCAGTATTAATTGGTTTGGGCTCAGGTTTAATTTTGTCATGAGTCTTTAACCTATTAAACTGTGATCCTCAACCCCTCGAAAATCTGATCGAGAGTAAGAAACTCAGTATTATAATGTGAGCAGAGCTCTGTCAAGACGTTTCGAGGTAATTTCCTCTGTAACAATAGCTTGATAGACCATTCAGAACTAGATATATTAACCTTGGTACCTAAGGCCTTCACTAGAGACTCTACTTCTAGTCTGAAGCTTTGAAGTGACTCTGGTCTACTGTTTGGTGCATTCAGATCTAGCAATTGATAATAAAGGGTGGCTATACTTAACTCTTTGTTGCAATAGTTTTAACTTCAGGAGTTTTATAGCTTCCTCATAATTACTCTCATTAAGATTAAGGTTATGTATGACCTTTTTAGCCTCTCCTGTGAGAAGACTGAGTAGGTATGAAAATTTAGAAACTTTGTCTAGAGACTGTTTCTTATGGATGTGAACTTCAAAGGAAGTCCAAAAATTGTCCCAATTTTCTGTATCTAATCCCGAAAAGGTGGGCAAGTCTAGAGTAGGTAAACGAACCTCAGGTAAGTGATTATTGAAGTGAGACCCCAGTGTTGCTGGCATTGGATCCAGACTGTTTGGACTAATTTAGATTAGCCTGAAAATTTTATCATGAGTCTCCTCTTCATATTGGGAGATGTCGGTTACTATTTGACTTACTTCATCAGGATCAATTTCTACAGTATTTAGTAGAGCAAGATAAGATTGAACTGCAGTTCTGACTTGATCAAATTTCAGATCAGCCAATCTAACTGTGGACTCTAAGTGATAAGAATCAATGGGATTATCTTTAGTTAAGTCATCAGCCTTATTAATTAATCTGGTCAAGTGACCTTTAAGGCCAATGTAGGTTCTCCTCAATTGTTCAGGAGTAGCCATGTTGGGCTTAGGTTCAAACTTCACAGTGTTAGGGTATGTATTACTAATGAAGCTTGGATACTTGTTCATTAGTGAACAGGTAGCATTAATTGTAGCCTAAATTAAGGTGGACTACTTTATATTTTACTACCTTGAGGTTGAATGTACCTACCTACCTAACAACAAATAGCTAGATATTTTGTGTACTGTCTGAACTCCACCATTAGTTCTCGTCCGGTTAGCTCATCCTTATCACCATCAGAGTTAATGGAGATAATCCAGCAATACACAAAATAGATACACAAAATAATGCATACAAGAGAAATATTATTGAGACACTCAATCAGAGTTATCTCAAAATTTATCCCACCCTATAGAGGGTCAGCACAAATAATGTAATATATACACAACACTGACTAGTTTTTAGATCTAGTCGTAATAATTCCTAACTAAGAACTATAAAATTATTTAGTCTGGGCTTGTACCAAATTCAGCACAATCTCAGCCTAAATTCTACCTAATAACATGGGTAAAGATATTGTGGTGCAATAAAGTAAATATAGTTGTGCTGTATTTTTTGTTTTTTTGTTTTATAAGAGTGCTCTTGCACACACAGGTGAACAATTATGTACAGTTAAGTTTGGCTTGCCAGCCACAGCCTTTTGTGATGGTTGATGGTGTTAATTAACTTGTCAACCACATGCAACCTAGATTCCCCTGACAAATGTACACCGTCTCTGTTCAGGTTCTGTCTGTAAGGTCTGGCTGTAAATTGGATATATGTGGCATCCAATCTCACTCGTTTTTTCAGCCTGAAATTTATGTACTTAGCAGCTCTCAGGTAGTATTCCGGAGTTACTCCCCAACGATTATCTTGGCTTGGTGGCGAGGCTCCACTAATGTGAATACTACTGATTCACTGACGAGCTTGAAAGAAGAAATTATGTTTTTGAGGTGTTTGATCACCTCGGCTGGATGACGAGTGGGGTGGATGTCATTACCACCTAAGTATATGATGGTTAGGTGGTGAGGCCACTCTAACGCAGGTGTTAGGGTGTGTGTTATTGTAAAAATTATGAGCTGTTGCTCCTGGTGACCTAAAGATTCTCACCTCGGTGTGAGGTATAGGTCTAAGTGTTGTGGGTAATTGGCTATGACCCACTAAAGCTACTTTATACATGAGGTAAAGGTAGCAATATGTTAGTGTGATCTAGGCTAACTAATGTGTTACAATGTTAGTTGACACAAGTAATTAAATAGTTAGTCTAGCTTCTATCACACAAGGATAGCTATTAATGGTTAATATTTTAATTATAAATTTAATGCCTATCCGGTTCGATAAGGACCATAATGTGGGATATTTGGGCTTGATTCTGATTAATTAATAAATAAAATAGTAAATTAAATTACGAAGGACCACCCGCTTTTAAAGTAAAGAGGGAAACTGAGAATTTCAGATCATTAGATAAAATTCTAGAGAAAACCAGTGACTATGGATATGACTAGAAAGTATGATCATAAGAATAATTAATGGGCTGTATTATTAAAGAAAACAAACCTCAAACACCTACATTGGGGGGTTATTGCTGGAGGTAAGTACGTCCAGGAATCAGTGTGGTTCGTTCACTAATTCAATTAATAATAATCTAATCCTATAAATAATGCTGAATATAATATTATTCATATAAAGAAGAACATGAATATGAGCATAGTAATGAGTTACAGTAAATCACACATTAATATTAAACATTCTGAATGTATCAAATTGCTAGAATATGGATAAAAAAGAAATAAGCCTTAGCTTGTAGTAGGTTCCTTTAGATAACCCTGGAAGTCCTCTTAATCTCCAAGTCTGGTACACTGACGAATGGCACGGTTAACATGGAGAAGACAGCATGAGGAATTCGTCTCTCGAGCTGCAAGATAAATAACTACCAGTAGCAATTGATTTAACTACTCAATTCATATTCAAGATTATTGATATCTACAGATGGAATTCTAATCACCTGTTATTAGGTGTTATCTCGCCGCGTGACGAACAATCACCCCGCTATTATTAAACCTGTAAATGATGCATCAAATAAAGGGTACTTAGCTGTGGGCACTGTATAAGTATTAAGATTGCCGTAATTTCGCATCCCAGGCTCCGGTGAACCTATCCTGGATTGATGCGTTTCAAGCTGGCTGATCACGTGTCGTCAGGAACCAAGTCTAGGGGTCCCTCATTTAACACCAGCACTAGTTGAAGATATTATCTGCAAGGTCGTTCACGCCTCACAGTGGCGGCTTTCATCTGCGGATGAATTACACCTGCCCGATTTGCTGGGCAACGGCGTCGTTTATGAGTACGGTAGGCACAGTTTTGCCTCCTTCCGGCTCTGCACGTGTCCCGCGTACCGACTGTGGGGGATGGCGTCCCTCCAACCCACGCCAAGTCGACGTTCATAACACAAATTATTGTCTTGAACATTAATATTTCTCGCATTCGCGCTTGAACTCTAAAGACTGGACGGGTTTATTATTTAGAGGAACGAAATATTATTATTTAACTATTTAAGAATAGTAAATATATAAGGGAGAGGAATTAATGTCTCCCCATGGCATTCATTGATGACGTTAACACTATCGCGAGGTAGACGCTATGATTCTAACGCTCTATTCGGCTTTTAATTAGAGAACAATTCGTCTGCAATCAGTTGTCATACAGAATGCTTTAATTATGGAGAATCGTATTTAATTCTCACACAAATTGAATATAATGTGTTTCACTGTAAAGAAATCTGACGCAATACTGGCGTCAGGTGACGTGAGAATTCTAGCCTAATGCACAGATGAATTATTAGTACAGGAGAATTCTACGAGTTGATAATTTTACTTACTACATTATTAAGTATGGTTAGTAATAAGTAATGAGAATACAACATTGCTGTTTTCGATGTTGGAAATATCCAACAGTGTTGGTGTTGGTGTTGGGAGTGGTGGTGAGTTGGAAGGTGGTGTTGGGAGTGGTGTTGGTAATGGTGGTGGTGGTGTTGGGAGTTGTGGAGCTGTTGGTGTTGGGAGTTGTGGTGGTGTTGGTAGCTGTGGTGGTGTTAGCAGTGGGGTTGGTGTTGGTGTTGGTAGCGGTGGTGGTGTTGGGGGTGGTGGTTGTGTTGGTAGTGGTGGTGGTGTTGGGAATTGTGGTGGAGCTTATAGTGGTGTTGGTTGTTGTGGTGATGTTGATGTTGGGAGTAGTGTTGAGTTGGTAGTGGTATTGGTGTTTAGAGTGGTGTTGGTGTTAGAAGTGGTGGTGGTGGTGTTGGGCGTTGTGGTGGTGTTAGTGGTGGGAGTTGTGGTGGTGGTTATGAGAGTAGTGTTGGTTTTGGGAGTGGTGGTGGTGGTGGTGATGGAAGTTGTGGTGGTGTTGGTGTTTGGAGTTGTGGTGGCTTTGGTGTTGGTAGCTGTGGTGGTGTTAGCAGTGGTGTTGGTGTTGGTGTTGGTAGCGGTGGTGGTGTTGGGGGTGGTGGTTGTGTTGGTAGTGGTGGTGGTGTTGGGAGTTGTGGTGGAGCTTATAGTGGTGTTGGGTGTTTTGGTGATGATGATGTTGGGAGTAGTGTTGAGTTGGTAGTGGTATTGGTGTTTAGAGTGGTGTTGGTGTTGGGAGTAGTGGTGGTGTGAGAGTGGTGGTGGTGTAGGTGTTGGGAGTTGTGGTGGAGTTGGTGTAGGGAGTGGAGGTGGTGTTGGTGTTGGGAGTGGTGGTGGTGTAGGTGTTGGGAGTGGTGGTGGAGTTGGTGTAGGGAGTGGAGGTGGTGTTGGTGTTGGGAGAGGTGGTGGTCTTGGTGTTTGGAGTATTGGTGGTGTTGGGAGTTATGGTGGTTATGGTTGTGGTAGTGGTGGTGGTGGTGTTAGGAGTGGTGGTTTTGGTGTTGGGAGTGGTGCTGGAATTTATAGTGGTGTTGGGAGTAGTGGTGGTGTTGATGTTGGGAGTGGTGATGGTGTCGGTGTTGGTAGTAATGGTGGTGTTGGGTGTGGTGTGTTGTTGGAAGTTGTGCTGGAATTTATATTGGTGATGGGAGTAGTGATGGTGTTGGTGTTGGGAGTGGTGGTGGTGTTGGTGTTGTGAGTGGTGGGGGAGTTGGTATTAGGAGTGGTGTTGGTGTTGGTAGTGGTGTTGATAGTGATGTGGATGTTTGTTGTCGGGTTGGTGTTGATAGTGCTGTTAGTGTTGGAAGTGGTGTTGTGAGTTGTGTTGGGAGTTGTGGTGGTCGTGGTGTTTGGAGTGGTGTTGAGTTGGAAGTGGTGGTGGTGTTTGGAGTGGTGTAGGTGTTTGAAGTGGTGGTGGAGCTGTTGAGAGTTGTGGTTGTGTTGGTGTTGGGAGTTGTTGTGGTGTTGGTAGCGTTGGTGGTGTTGGGAGTGGTGGTAATGTTTGGAGTTGAGGTGGAGTTTATAGTAGTGTTGGGAGTTGTGGTGATGTTGGTGTTGTATGTAATGTTGAGTTGATAGTGGTGTTGAGAGGGGTGCTGGTGTTGGGATTGGTGGTGGTGGTGTTGAGAGTTGTGGTGGTGTTGGTGTTGGGAGTTTTGGTGGTGGTGATGCGAGTAGTGTTGGTGTTGGGAGTGGTGGTGGTGGTGCTGGAAGTTGTAGTGGTGTTGGTGTTGCGAGTTGTGGTGGTGTTGGTGTTGTGAGTGGTGTTGGTGTTGGTAGTTGTGGAGGTGTTGGGAGTGTTGGTGGTGTTGGTGTTGGTAGTGGTGGCTGTGTTTGGAGTGGTGGTGGTGTTGATGTTGGAAGTGGTGGTGGAGTTGGTGTTGGGAGCGGTGGTGGTGTTGATGCTGGGAGTGGTGGTGGTGTTGGGAGTGGTGGTAGTGTTGGGAGTGGTGGTTGTGTAGGTGTTGGGAGAGGTGGTGGTGTTGGCGTTTGGAGTGGTGGTAGTGTTTGTGTTGGGAGTGGTGCCGGTGTTGGGAGTAATGGTGGTGTTGGTGCTGGAGTGGTGGTAGTGTTGGAAGTGGTGCTGTAGTTTTTAGTGGTGTTTGGAGAGGTGTTGGTGTTGGTGTTGGTAGTGGTGGTGGTGTTGGAAGTGATGATAGTGTTGGGAGTGGTGCTGAAATTTATAGCGATGTTGGGATTTGTGGTGGTGTTGGTGTTGGGAGTGATGGTGGTGTTGTGAGTGGTGGTGGTGTTGGTGTTGTGAGTGGTGGTGGTGTTGTTATTAGGAGTGGAGTTGAAGTTTACAGTGGTGCTCGTGTTGGGAGTGGTAATGGTGTTGGGAGTGGGGATGGTGTTGGAAGTATTGTTGGTGTTAGTAGTAGTGTTGGTGTTGTTACTGGTGTTGGTGTTGATAGTGGTGTTGGAGTTGGGACTGGTGTTGATGTTGATAGTGTTGGTGTTGGTACTTGTGTTGGTGTTGATAGGGGTGTTTGTGTTGGGAGTGGTGTCGGTGTAAATAGCGGTCTTGGTGTTGGTACTGGTGTTGGTGTTCGTGTTAATAGTGGTGATGGAGTTGGTACTGGTGTTGGTGTTAAGAGTAGTGTTGGTGTTGGTGTTGATAGTGATGTTGGTAGTATTTTTTTTTTTTGTAGGGATAATCCTGCTGGGGCCCTAAGCCTCTGGCTAGCCCACTAAGTGTTGCTTGTTTCGGTTTTACTGGGGCGGAGAATGTGTATTTATAACTTGTATGGTCACTTCAGTAAAGCGTTAGTGATGATAGTTGTGTTGGTGTTTGTACTGGTGTTGGTGTTGGTCATGGTGTTGGTGTTGATAGTGGTGCTGGTGTTAGTAATGGTGTGGGTAGTGGTGTTGGTGTTGGTTGTGGTGTTGGTGTTGGTATTAGTGTTGGTGTTGGTAGTGGTGTTGTTGTTGGTACTGGTGTTGGTAGTGGTGTTGGTGTTGGTAGTGGTGTTGGTGTTGGTAGTTTTGTTGGTGTTGGTAGTAGTGTTTGTGTTGGTAGTGGTGTTGGTGTTGGTACTGGTGTTGGTGTTGGTAGTGGTGTTGGTGTTGGTAGTGGTGTTGGTGTTGGTAGTTTTGTTGGTGTTGGTAGTAGTGTTTGTGTTGGTAGTGGTGTTGGTGTTGGTACTGGTGTTGGTGTTGGTAGTGGTGTTGGTGTTGGTAGTGGTGTTGGTGTTGGTAGTTGTGTTGGTGTTGGTAGTAGTGTTAGTGTTGGTAGTGGTGTTGGTGTTCGTAGTGGTGTTGATGTTAGTGTTGGTGTTGGTAATGGAGTTGGTGTTGGTTGTGGTGTTGGTGTTCGTATTAGTGTTGGTGTGGGTACTGGTGTTGGTGTTGGTGTTGGTAGTGGTGTTGGTGTTGGTTGTGGTGTTGGTGTTGGTATTAGTGTTGGTGTTGGTACTGGTGTTGGTGTTGGTAGTGGTGTTGGTGTTGTTACTGGTGTTGGTGTTGGTAGTGGTGTAGTTGTTGGTTGTGGTGTTGGTGTTGGTACTGGTGTTGGTGTTGGTAGTGGTGTTGGTGTTGGTTGTGGTGTTGGTGTTGGTAGTAGTGTTTGTGTTGGTACTGGTGTTGGTGTTGGTAGTCGTGTTGGTGTTGGGAGTGGTGTTGGTGTTGGTAGTGATGTTGGTGTTGATAGTGGTGTTGGTGTTGGTGTTGATATTGGTGTTGGTGTGTTATAATCCACAAGTTAGTAGGGATTATTAGCTAGAGGATCATTACTACAACACTTAACAAATGATGATTGGAAGTACATGTTAAGTAGACAGACTATGGATCACATATCTAAGAAAGGTCAATGGATTAAGACCGCTGCTGCTTAGCCAAATTAATAATTCCTGGAAAGAGGACTCAGGCTTCTAGGAACAAGGTTACCGCTCTAAGGATAAGGTTAATCGGATTATACCTTCCTTGAGAGGCGTGGTGAAATGGTTGAGGCCATGGCTGGCTGAAGACAGTCTTGTTGTGGGAGTGGAACTGGCAAGTCCTCCGAGGTCTCCATTTGTGGCAGCAGCGAAGTGTAGCAGACAGCTATGCGAGAGCCTGATGTGATCTTTGTGACCAAGTTAAGTCTGCAGTATGTGAGTATTGAATGAAAGACTAACCGGGTGTGGAGCGTTGGAGTAATCATTCCGTATTAGGGACTTAGGCGGAAGTTACGAGTGCAAGTGGTGACTATGGGTATTGGAAGTGTATTTACCTAATAGAGTATGTTAATATGTTATTATTTGTCAGAGTCTATTCTGTGTAATTAAATGAAACGACATATTTGGTGGCAGCGCAAACAGGTTTTGGAACACTTTGAGAGATGAAGGAAGTGTGTTACTGGTTTAGTTTGTGATGGAATGTTAGGGATTTGGTAGACGTCGGGTTGTGTTAAGAACGGTGGTTACTAAACGGAGGAAAGAAAGGTCAGGTGAGACCAGGTCAGAGGAGTTAGTTAATTAAAGGGACTAGGCCATTGTGGGGCACATGTGGGGTTTATTTCTTTCTTTCCAGATTCCCGCAACGAGAGACGGCTAAGATGCAAGTCTGGATCACTGAAGCATCGGGATCCAAAACAAGTGCAGTGTTCGTAGTGCGGATTATACAGTGTTCGTAGTGCGGATTATACAGTGTTCGTAGCGCGGATTATACAGAGTGGCAAGTGAAACTAGCGTGGGTGAATGTGGGCCAGCGTGGGCCATGTGCGGGCCAAGCGATGGGTGGGCTAAGCGAGCCGCACCATGGAGTTTGTTATATATCGTCGGTATGGTGGTAATAGTGAGAAACCGTTGCTAAGGACAAATCAAGCGTGAAAACTACGTAATTTGAAGTCAATTAAATATCATGTAAAGTGTAGATCAAATATTTTAAAGATAATTAAATATTACGTAAAGATTTGTGCGAGTTCCGGCGTTGTCAGACGTTGATACAGAAAATAGGCGCAGTGAATTATGGACGCCTTGGCATAGCGAGCGACGCATAATTTGACGTCTGGGGTTCGCCGTCAAGTGTACCCTGGAGAGGTCCATGGAGATTTTTAGTGGGTGCAGGTAGCATTATGGAGAGTGTTACCTTGGGACACGGGGAGCGTGTCCCGTTGGTGGGGGTGTGTGGCGCCGGGAGTAGTGCATGATTGTGTATTGGCGTTTGTTTGTATGCCAGGTTGTGTAGCGTAATGCACGTGTAGTGACTTATTAAATGCCAGCATATTGCATAGTATTTACTGTAGTGAATTGTGCATGTTTTGACTGTTGATATTATGGATGTAGTATAGTGCATGACATTGTTGGCATTGTAGCGCCAAGGTGTAACATGTGTAGCATTACTGGTTATTATAACGCCGGGTGTATTATAGACATTAGCGTTGAAGTGTGTTAACGCAGGTGGTAGAGTGTGGCGGGTGGCCACTACACAAGACAATATACCTGACAAGTGTGGGTCAGGTAATTAACGGATTACCAGAGAACAGGGAGTGTGTGTGTTGCATTTGGTTACTTATTGGTGGTGATGTCTTGTGGTGTTTTGGGGACACCGCGTGTGGTGAGGGCGTTGGGGACGCCGTGTGTGGTGTTGAGGGGGTTGGAGACGCCGTGTGTGGTGGATGGCGATGGGGAAGCCGGGGGTTGATAGCGTTGGGGACGCAATTGGGTGGTGATGTGTGGTGGCTTTTGGACTCCTGGTATGGAGTGTGGTGGTGTGGAGTATATGGTGGCGCAGGGGCGCCAGGTAGTGGTCGGTAAGGTGAGTATCGGCGTAGCAAGGTCGGTGCGTTAGGACGCAGGAAGTGGTTGTGGGGATGTGTGGCGTTATAATGAGGTCATCAGTGGTAATGATGATCAGATGTGATGGTGTGTCAGAGTGGGTAAGTCTTATGGATATGATTACAATGTAGAATTTCAAAATTTCAGGTGTTGGTGGTTGCAGTGGGCGAACCAAGTAGATATACTAATTTCTCATTAATTAAGTTGTTACAGGAATCTCGCTAGAGGCAAGCCAGTGGCAGTATGATGCTTTAGTGACATTAGTTGTGGAATTATTTTAATGAGGTATTTATTGTGATAATGTATGTGCATGTATATTCTGTATATTACCTCATCGGCACCATTACTGAGTGTTAGGCTTGAGAAGGTCCCCCGGGATCATGTCACAGAGCTTCAGGTAGAGTAAAAGGGAAGCCATGAGGCTACACTCAGTAATTCTAGAAAAAAAGTGGGAGAGGAAGTGAAGCCAACGTGACGTTATAGACGAAATTCGCCCCCTGACATCAGAGCAGGGATAAGGGCCAGCTGCAATGGCTTTGAAGCTGCGCTCAGGCTATATACAGGGAGAGAGTAAGGAGCCGAGGGGGTGTCATGTAATAATGGGATCGAGCCAGGGGGCTCCGAGGAAATATTTTGCAGGTACAGCGGTCGGGAAGGTGTGAATACAGATGGACACACTCTGGGCAGATGGGCCTAGAGTAATGTGCTACAGCTGTGGTGAGCACAGCAAGGAAGGATGACCAGAGAGCGGTGAGGTATCTACAGCGTTCTGGGGTTGGTGCCCTGGAACGAGACGGCAGCATAGACCCGAGGGAACATGACCCTGGGGTAGGAATCTCCGTTGCTCTGGAGGCCAGGATCACGTTAGCTCAGAGCAACGATGGGACATTGACAACATTCACCAGGTTGGACAGCCTGGGTTTTGTCTGGGTCATGGAGGATCTATGACCTAGCAACCATGGGACACGAAGACAAGAGAAGTGATGCTGCCAATTGTGGAGGAGGCCAGTGAAACATTGTGTGATCATTGTAAGCCCTTATGTCAACAGTACAGGGCAAGATGTTAAATTGTTATTAACTTGTTACTAAGGATGAAGAACCTTAGATATATATGTGTTGTGTATATATTAATGACTAAGTGTCATTTATGTTTAAGTGCCAGCATTCTGGTCCATGTAATTTTATGGTTATGTTTGTATGTAATTATATGTCAGCAGTTTAGGTATATGTGCATTGTTGGAGATGGGAAAAAATATTAGACTATTTTACCTATGCTATGATGTGAATATAATGTATATGTTGTAGAAGTGTTGTGAGTCATGACGGGGGAATTTTTAGTTGTACATATATGGTGGGTGCATCCTCCAGGTCCTTGCACTAATGGATCCATTGCAATGATGCATATGGGGATATATGCGTGTTTAAGGATGGGAGTGGTGTTGTAATCCACAAGTTAGTTGGGATTATTAGCTAGAGGATCATTACTACAACACTTAACGAATGATGATTGGAAGTACATGTTAAGTAGACAGACTATGGATCACATGTCTAAGAAAGGTCAATGGATTAAGACCGCAGCTGCTTAGCCAAATTAATAATTCCTGGAAAGAGGACTCAGACTTCTAGGAACAAGGTTACCGCTCTAGGGATAAGGTTAATCGGATTATACCTTCCTTGAGAGGCGTGGTGAAATGGTTGAGGCCATGGCTGGCTGAAGACAGTCTTGTTGTGGGAGTGGAACTGGCAAGTCCTCCGAGGTCTCCGTTTGTGGCAGCAGCGAAGTGTAGCAGAAAGCTATGCGAGAGCCTGATGTGATCTTAGTGACCAAGTTAAGTCTGCAGTATGTGAGTATTGAATGAAAGACTAACCGGGTGTGGAGCGTTGTAGTAATCATTCCGTATTAGTGACTTAGGCGGAAGTTACGAGTGAAAGTGGTGACCGTGGAGGTCAAGTGGTCTATGGGTATTGGAAGTGTATTTACCTAATAGAGTATGTTAATATGTTATTATTTGTCAGAGTCTATTCTTTGTAATTAAATGACAAAACCCGACGGCCTTTAAATACCTTCCATATGTTCACTCATTGTGTTCCAGTACAAACCTAGTGGTACGCCTCAAGGGTCTGGTGTGTGTAGGAGTACACGGTGGTGGGAACGGTTGCTGAGGCAAGGTGGTATGTGTTGTGGAATCGTTGTGTTCGGATTGAACCGGGGTTCAGCGTCACGAGAGGTGTTGGTGTTGGTAGTGGTGTTGGTGACGGGTGTGGTGATGGTGTTGGTGTTGGTACTGGTCTTGGTGTACGTAGTGGTGTTGGTGTTGGTAGTGGTGCTGATGTTTGTGTTGGTAGTGGAATTTGTGTTGGGAGTGGTGTTGGTGGGTATAGTGGTGTTGGTGTTGGTAATGGTATTTGTGTTGGAGTGGTGTTGGTGTTGATAGTGGTGTTGGTTTTGGTGTTGGTGTTGATAGTGGTGTTGTTGTTGGTGTTGGTAATGGTGTTGGCATTGGTGTTGGTAGTGGTGTTGGTGTTGGTAGTGGTGTTGGTGTTGATAGTCGTGTTGGTAATAGTTTTGGTACTGGTAGTGGTGTTGGTAGTGGTGTTCATGTTGGTCGAGGTGTTGGTAGTAGTGTTGCTGCTGGTAGTGGTATAGGTGTTGGTAGTGGTGCTGGAGTTGGTAGTGGTGTTGATAGTGGTGTTGGTGTTGGTAGTGGTGTTAGTGTTGGTAGTGGTGTTAGTGTTGGTAGTGGTGTTGGTGTTTGAAGTGGTGGTGGTGCTGTTGGGAGTTGTGGTTCTGTTGGTGTTGAGAGTTGTTGTGGTGTTGGGAGTGGTGGTAATGTTGGGAGTTGTGGTGGAGTTTAGAGTAGTGTTGGGAGTTGTGGTGATGTTGGTGTTCCATGTGATGTTATGTTGATAGTGGTGTTGGTGTTGCGAGGGGTGCTGGTGTTGGGATTGGTGGTGGTGGTGTTGGGAGTTGTGGTGGTGTTGGTGTTGGGAGTTTTGGTGGTGGTGATACGAATAGTGTTGGTGTTGGGAGTGGTGGTGGTGGTGCTGGAAGTTGTGGTGGTGTTGATGTTGCGAGTTGTGGTGGAGTTGGTGTTGGGAGTGGTGTTGGGGTTGGGAGTATTGGAGGTGTTGGGAGTGTTGGTGGTGTTGGTGTTATGAGTGTTGACGGTGTTTGGAGTGGTGGTGGGGTTGATGTTGGAAGTGGTGTTGGTGTTGGTGTTGGAAGTGGTGGTGGAGTTGGTGTTGGGAGTGGTGGTGGTGTTGGGAGTGGTGGTTGTGTTGGTGTTGGGAGACGTGGTGGTGTTGGTGTTTGGAGTGGTGGTAATGTTTGTGTTGGGAGTGGTGGTGGTGGTGGGAGTAATGATGGTGTTGGTGCTGGAGTGGTGGTGGTGTTTGGAGTGGTGGTAGTGTTGGAAGTGGTGCTGAAGTTTTTAGTGGTGTTTGGAGATGTGGTGGTGTTGGTGTTGGTAGTGGTGGTGGTGTTGGAAGTGATGGTAGTGTTGGGAGTGGTGTTGGAGTGTACAGTGGTGTTCGTGTTGGATTGGTACTGGTGTTGGTGTTGATAGTGTTGGTGTTGGTTCTTGTGTTGGTGTTGATAGGGGTGTTTGTGTTGGGAGTGGAGTCAGTGTTGATAACGGTCTTGGTGTTGGTACTGGTGTTGGTGTTCGTGTTATTAGTGGTGATGGTGTTGGTACTGGTGTTGGTGTTAATAGTAGTGTTGGTGTTGGTGTTGATAGTGGTGTTGGTAGTATTTTTTTTGTGGGGATAATCCTGCTGGGGCCCTAAGCCTCTGGCTAGCCCACTAAGTGTTGCTTGTTTCTGATTTACTTGGGCGGAGAATGTGTATTTATAACTTGTATGATCGCTTTAGTAAAGCGTTAGTGTTGATAGATGTGTTGGTGTTTGAACTGGTGTTGGTGTTGGTCATGGTGTTGGTGTTGCTAGTGGTGCTGGTGTTGGGAGTCGTGTTGGTGTTGGTGTTGATAGTGGTGTTGGTGTTGGTGTTGGTGTTGGTTGTGGTGTTGGTGTTGGTAGTAGTGTTGGTGTTGGTACTGGTGTCGGTGATGGTAGTGGTGTTGGTGATGGGTGTGGTGTTGGTGTTGGTGTTGGTGTTGATAGTGGTGTTGGTTGTGGTGTTGGTGTTGGTAGTAGTGTTGGTGTTGGTACTGGTGTCGGTGATGGTAGTGGTGTTGGTGATGGGTGTGGTGTTGGTGTTGGTGTTGGTACTGGTCTTGGTGTTCGTAGTGGTGTTGGTGTTGGTAGTGGTGTTGGTGTTGGAAGTTGTGTTAGTATTGGTGTTGATGTTGGTAGTGGTGATAGTGTTGGTAGTGGTGTTGATGTTGGTGTTGGTGTTGGTGTTGGTAATGGTGTTGGTGTTGGTAGAGGTATTTGTGTTGGAGTGGTGTTGGTGTTGATAGTGGTGTTGGTTTTGGTGTTGGTGTTGATAGTGGTGTTGTTGTTGGTGTTGGTAATGGTGTTGGTGTTGGTATTGGTGTTGGTAGTGGTGTTGGTGTTGGTAGTGGTTGTGGAGTTGATAGTCGTGTTGGTAGTAGTTTTGGTACTGGAAGTGGTGTTGGTAGTGGTGTTCATGGTGGTCAAGGTGTTGGTAGTAGTGTTGGTGCTGGTAGTGGTATAGGTGTTGGTAGTGGTGCTGGAGTTAGTAGTGGTGTTGATAGTGGTGTTGATGTTGGTAATGGTGTTAGTGTTGGTAGTAGTGTTGGTGTTGCTATTGGTGTTGGTAGTGGTGTTGGTGCTGGTAGAGATGTTGGTGTTGGTGCTGGTAGAGATGTTGGTGTTGGTAGTGGTACTGGTGTTGGAAGTTTGGTGTACTTTATGATAATGATGGTGTTGTTAGCGTTGGTGGTGTTGGGAGTTGTGGTGGAGTTTATTGTGGTTTTGGGAGTTGTGGTGGAGTTTATAGTGGTGTGAGTATTGTGTAGGTAGTGGTGGTGGTGTTAGGAGTTGTGAAGGAATTATTAGTGGTGTTAGAAGTTTTGGTGTTAGAAGTTTTGGTGGTGTTGGTAGTTGTGGTGTTGGTGTTGGAAGTGGTGTTGATGTTGGTGTTGGTAGTTGTGGTGTTGGTGTTGGAAGTGGTGTTGATGTTGGTGTTGGTAGTTGTGGTGGTGGTGTTGGGAGTGGTGGTGGTGGTGTTGGTAGTTGTGGTGGTGGTGTTGGGAGTTGTATTGGTATTAGTGTTGGGAGTGGTGTTAGTGACGGTGTTGATAGTGGTGTTGGTGTTAGTAATAGTGACGGTGTTAATAGTGGTGTTGGTGTTGATAGCGGAGTTGGTATTGGTACTGGTGTTCGAGTTGGTACTGGTTTTGGTGTTGGTGAATGTGTTGGTAGTGGTGTTGGTGCTAGGAGTTGTGTTGGTGTTGTTGTTGGTGTTGGGAGTGGTGCTTGTGGTGGGGTGTATAGTGGCGTTGGGAGTTATGGTGGAGTTTATACTGGTGTTGGGAGTTGTGGTGGAGTTTATAGTGGTATTGGGAGTGGTGGTGATGTTGGTGTTGGGAGTGGTATTGGTGTTGGGAGTAGTGTTAGTGTTGGGAGCAGTTGTAGTGTTGGGAGTGGTTGTGTTGTTGGGAGTGGTTGTGGTGTTTGGAGTGGTGTGGGCGATGGGAGTAGTGTTGGCATTAGGAGCAGTTGTGGTGTTGTGAGTTGTATTGGTGTTGGTAATAGTGTTGGTTTTTTTTACTGGTGATGGTGTTGATATTATTAATGGCGTTAGTTGTGGTGTTGGTGATGGTAGTAGTGATGGGGTTGGTACTGGTGTTGGTGTTGGGAGTGGAGTTGGTGTTGGGAGTGGTGTTGGTGTTGGTAGTGGTGTTGGTGTTGGTAGTATTGTTTGTGGTGTTGGCGTTGGTAGTAGTGTTGGTGTTGGTACTGGTGTTTGTGTTGGTAGTGGTGTTGGTGTTTGAAGTGGTGGTGGTGCTGTTGGGAGTTGTGGTTCTGTTGGTGTTGAGAGTTGTTGTGGTGTTGGGAGTGGTGGTAATGTTGGGAGTTGTGGTGGAGTTTAGAGTAGTGTTGGGAGTTGTGGTGATGTTGGTGTTCCATGTGATGTTATGTTGATAGTGGTGTTGGTGTTGAGAGGGGTGCTGGTGTTGGGATTGGTGGTGGTGGTGTTGGGAGTTGTGGTGGTGTTGGTGTTGGGAGTTTTGGTGGTGGTGATACGAATAGTGTTGGTGTTGGGAGTGGTGGTGGTGGTGCTGGAAGTTGTGGTGGTGTTGATGTTGCGAGTTGTGGTGGAGTTGGTGTTGGGAGTGGTGTTGGGGTTGGGAGTATTGGAGGTGTTGGGAGTGTTGGTGGTGTTGGTGTTATGAGTGTTGACGGTGTTTGGAGTGGTGGTGGGGTTGATGTTGGAAGTGGTGTTGGTGTTGATGTTGGAAGTGGTGGTGGAGTTGGTGTTGGGAGTGGTGGTGGTGTTGGGAGTGGTGGTTGTGTTGGTGTTGGGAGACGTGGTGGTGTTGGTGTTTGGAGTGGTGGTAATGTTTGTGTTGGGAGTGGTGGTGGTGGTGGGAGTAATGATGGTGTTGGTGCTGGAGTGGTGGTGGTGTTTGGAGTGGTGGTAGTGTCGGAAGTGGTGCTGAAGTTTTTAGTGGTGTTTGGAGATGTGGTGGTGTTGGTGTTGGTAGTGGTGGTGGTGTTGGAAGTGATGGTAGTGTTGGGAGTGGTGTTGGAGTGTACAGTGGTGTTCGTGTTGGATTGGTACTGGTGTTGGTGTTGATAGTGTTGGTGTTGGTTCTTGTGTTGGTGTTGATAGGGGTGTTTGTGTTGGGAGTGGAGTCAGTGTTGATAACGGTCTTGGTGTTGGTACTGGTGTTGGTGTTCGTGTTATTAGTGGTGATGGTGTTGGTACTGGTGTTGGTGTTAATAGTAGTGTTGGTGTTGGTGTTGATAGTGGTGTTGGTAGTATTTTTTTTGTGGGGATAATCCTGCTGGGGCCCTAAGCCTCTGGCTAGCCCACTAAGTGTTGCTTGTTTCTGATTTACTTGGGCGGAGAATGTGTATTTATAACTTGTATGATCGCTTTAGTAAAGCGTTAGTGTTGATAGATGTGTTGGTGTTTGAACTGGTGTTGGTGTTGGTCATGGTGTTGGTGTTGCTAGTGGTGCTGGTGTTGGGAGTCGTGTTGGTGTTGGTGTTGATAGTGGTGTTGGTGTTGGTGTTGGTGTTGGTGTTGGTTGTGGTGTTGGTGTTGGTAGTAGTGTTGGTGTTGGTACTGGTGTCGGTGATGGTAGTGGTGTTGGTGATGGGTGTGGTGTTGGTGTTGGTGTTGGTGTTGATAGTGGTGTTGGTTGTGGTGTTGGTGTTGGTAGTAGTGTTGGTGTTGGTACTGGTGTCGGTGATGGTAGTGGTGTTGGTGATGGGTGTGGTGTTGGTGTTGGTGTTGGTACTGGTCTTGGTGTTCGTAGTGGTGTTGGTGTTGGTAGTGGTGTTGGTGTTGGAAGTTGTGTTAGTATTGGTGTTGATGTTGGTAGTGGTGATAGTGTTGGTAGTGGTGTTGATGTTGGTGTTGGTGTTGGTGTTGGTGTTGGTAATGGTGTTGGTGTTGGTAGAGGTATTTGTGTTGGAGTGGTGTTGGTGTTGATAGTGGTGTTGGTTTTGGTGTTGGTGTTGATAGTGGTGTTGTTGTTGGTGTTGGTAATGGTGTTGGTGTTGGTATTGGTGTTGGTAGTGGTGTTGGTGTTGGTAGTGGTTGTGGAGTTGATAGTCGTGTTGGTAGTAGTTTTGGTACTGGAAGTGGTGTTGGTAGTGGTGTTCATGGTGGTCAAGGTGTTGGTAGTAGTGTTGGTGCTGGTAGTGGTATAGGTGTTGGTAGTGGTGCTGGAGTTAGTAGTGGTGTTGATGTTGGTAATGGTGTTAGTGTTGGTAGTAGTGTTGGTGTTGCTATTGGTGTTGGTAGTGGTGTTGGTGCTGGTAGAGATGTTGGTGTTGGTGCTGGTAGAGATGTTGGTGTTGGTAGTGGTACTGGTGTTGGAAGTTTGGTGTACTTTATGATAATGATGGTGTTGTTAGCGTTGGTGGTGTTGGGAGTTGTGGTGGAGTTTATTGTGGTTTTGGGAGTTGTGGTGGAGTTTATAGTGGTGTGAGTATTGTGTAGGTAGTGGTGGTGGTGTTAGGAGTTGTGAAGGAATTATTAGTGGTGTTAGAAGTTTTGGTGTTAGAAGTTTTGGTGGTGTTGGTAGTTGTGGTGTTGGTGTTGGAAGTGGTGTTGATGTTGGTGTTGGTAGTTGTGGTGTTGGTGTTGGAAGTGGTGTTGATGTTGGTGTTGGTAGTTGTGGTGGTGGTGTTGGGAGTGGTGGTGGTGGTGTTGGTAGTTGTGGTGGTGGTGTTGGGAGTTGTGTTGGTATTAGTGTTGGGAGTGGTGTTAGTGACGGTGTTGATAGTGGTGTTGGTGTTAGTAATAGTGACGGTGTTAATAGTGGTGTTGGTACTGGTGTTGGTGTTGATAGCGGAGTTGGTATTGGTACTGGTGTTCGAGTTGGTACTGGTTTTGGTGTTGGTGAATGTGTTGGTAGTGGTGTTGGTGCTAGGAGTTGTGTTGGTGTTGTTGTTGGTGTTGGGAGTGGTGCTTGTGGTGGGGTGTATAGTGGCGTTGGGAGTTATGGTGGAGTTTATACTGGTGTTGGGAGTTGTGGTGGAGTTTATAGTGGTATTGGGAGTGGTGGTGATGTTGGTGTTGGGAGTGGTATTGGTGTTGGGAGTAGTGTTAGTGTTGGGAGCAGTTGTAGTGTTGGGAGTGGTTGTGTTGTTGGGAGTGGTTGTGGTGTTTGGAGTGGTGTGGGCGTTGGGAGTAGTGTTGGCATTAGGAGCAGTTGTGGTGTTGTGAGTTGTATTGGTGTTGGTAATAGTGTTGGTTTTTTTACTGGTGATGGTGTTGATATTATTAATGGCGTTAGTTGTGGTGTTGGTGATGGTAGTAGTGATGGGGTTGGTACTGGTGTTGGTGTTGGGAGTGGAGTTGGTGTTGGGAGTGGTGTTGGTGTTGGTAGTGGTGTTGGTGTTGGTAGTATTGTTTGTGGTGTTGGCGTTGGTAGTAGTGTTGGTGTTGGTACTGGTGTTTGTGTTGGTAGTGGTGTTGATGTTGGGAGTGGTGTTGGTATTGGTATTGGTGTTGGTGTTGTTAGTTGTGTTAGTGTTGGTGTTGGTGTTGATGTTGGTAGTGGTGATAGTGTTGTTAGTGGTGTTGATGATTGTGTCGGTAGTGGTATTGGTGTTGGTAGCGGTATTTGTGTTAGGAGTGGTGTTGGTGTTGATAGTGGTGTTGGTGTTGATTGTGGTAGTGGTGATGATGTTGGTGTTGATAGTGGTGTTGGTGCTGATGTTGGTAATGCTGTTGGTATTGGTAGTGGTGTTGATGTTGGTGTTGGTAATGGTGTTGGTGTTAGAAGTGGTGTTGGTATTGATAGTGGTGTTGTTGTTGGTAATGGTGTTGGTGTTGGTAGTGGTGTTAGTGTTGGTAGTGGTGTTGGTGTTGGTAGTGGTGCTGGTGTTGGGAGTTGTAGTGGAGTTTATGATAGTGTTTGTGTTGGTAGAGGTGGTGGTGGTGTTGGGAGTGGTGTTGGTGTTGGTAGTTTTGTGTTATTAGTGTTGGGAGTGGTGTTTGTGATGATGTTGATAGTGGTGTTGGTTATGGTGTTGGTGTACATAGTGGAGTTGGTGTTGGTACTAGTGTTGGTGTTGATAGTGGTGCTGGTGTTGGTACTGGTGTTGGAGTTGGTGTTGGTGTGGTGGTGGTGGAGTTGAGTGGTGGAGGAGTAGGTGTTGTGAGTAATGGTGGTGTTGGTATTGGGAGAGGTGTTGGAGTTTACAGTGGTGTTGGTGTTGGGTGTGGTAGAGTAGTGGAGAGAGAGAGAGAGAGAGAGAGAGAGAGAGAGAGAGAGAGAGAGAGAGAGAGAGAGAGAGAGAGAGAGAGAGAGAGAGAGAGAGAGAGAGAGAGAGAGAGAGAGAGAGAGAGAGAGAGAGAGAGAGAGAGAGAGAGAGAGGGAGAGAGGGAGAGAGGGAGAGAGGGAGAGAGGGAGAGAGGGAGAGAGAGAGAGAGAGAGAGAGAGAGAGAGAGAGAGAGAGAGAGAGAGAGAGAGAGAGAGAGAGAGAGAGAGAGAGAGAGAGAGAGAGAGAGAGAGAGAGAGAGAGAGAGAGAGAGGGAGAGAGAGGGAGAGAGAGGGAGAGAGAAAGAGAGGGAGAGAGAAAGAGAGAGAGAGAGAAAGAGAGAGAGAGAGAAAGAGAAAGAGAGAGAAAGAGAAAGAGAGAGATTAAGAGAAAGAGAGAGAGAAAAAGATATGAAAGAGTACTGGAGGGAGTTTTTCACAGGTGAGGCATGTTTATAGTAGATACATATAAATACGCGTCTATTCGAGTGTAACGCTAAATCAAAATTTCAAAGCAATCGGTAAAGGGGTTTCGAAGATTTCTTCTTACATAAAAAACACTTGAAAAAACACAGTTTTTTAGAAAAAGCATGTTTTTTTTTTGCCGTCACAGACGCGACATCTATATAGTATGTATATAAAAAACTGGCCGGATGAAAATGGAACGTTGTGTGAAAATTTCAGAGCAATCGGTGAAGAACTTTTGGAGTTTAGCGGTTATGCTCAAACGAACATTTCCATTTTTATTTATATACTAGCAGTACCCGCCACGCGTTGCTGTGGCCCTGTCTGGTTAAATAGGAAAGAAAAAAAAGAGAAAGCGCACGTTTCTAATGTGTTTAATTTCACAATGTTTGTGGGTATACAATATTTTTTGCTCTTCCATTATCTGTGGAGATATAGAGATTGTGTGGTTTGCCGACTCTAGAACACGCAACATATAATTGTCCACGTGAGTAGCAATCCATATCTAGATATAAACTGCACAATTCTAAAGATTGGACTCGAACTTTGTTGATGGTTTGTGGTGGAGCCGGTCGGCCGAGCGAACAGCACACTGGACTTGTGATCCTGTGGTCCCGGGTTCGATGCCGGGCGGGCACCGGCGAGAAACAATGGGCAGAGTTTCTTTCACCCTATGCCCCTGTTACCTAGCAGTAGAATAGGTACCTGGATGCTAGTCAGCTGTCACGGGCTGCTTCCTGGGGGTGGAGGCCTGGCCGAGGACCGGGCCACGGGGACACTAAAGCCACGAAATCATCTCAAGATAACTCAAGATGGTGATTGCAAACGCCAATCGAATTGGAAATTACAATCTCTTGAATTGAAATGGCATATTTCTTGGAATCATAGGAATGCAAGGAATGAGGACATCTTCCCCTTTGAAAGGTCCAGTCAGATTGTTGCTTTTACGACGTCGCTGATTATTTTTTTTACTGCAAGGCGCGTGGCGTTGCAAAGTTTTTGCTGGTTGATATTTCGCTACATGATAATTGGCAAGCCGATTTTCAATTGCCGTACGTATGATGGTATCCCTGGCAGATCAAGTGAATTAAAAAATTCTATTGGATAGTTAACCGCCTCATCTGCATCAACAACAGTGTCGACGGACTTGTATGTGACTGCCTCGCTATGAATGTTAGACTGAATAATATTGTTAAGGTCGTAGACGTTTTATTTTTGGCCTCAAGAATAGCTCGTTCAATCAGCCAATCGGGGTTCTTATAATAGGTTTCAATATTGTGAAATACTTTTTCAATCAATTCTTCTTTTGACGTCACTAAATTGCTGAAGTTATGAGGCAATGAAATTCGTCCTGAAGTCAGATCAACCGGCCCTTTTACGTTCCCAATTTCTAGAAATTGATGTGAGAATATCTCAGCTGATGGATCGTTTTGCAGTAGCTACATAACTACACGCATATTTGTAGTTAATTTAAATGTCTTTACGTGGCGCCACAAAGTAGAGTATTTCAGGCAAGCATTTATTTCGTCCACTGGTGTCGATCGATGAATTACAGGTAATGTTTGCCTGAAATCTCCTGCAAGCAATATTAACGCATTCCCAAATGGTCTGATGTTTCCACGCAAATCTTGCAATGATCGATCAAGAGCCTCGAACGATTTTTTGTCGGCATTTTGCATTCGTCCCAAACAATAAGTTTGCATTTCTGCCATACTTTTCCCATGCCGGATGCCTTGGAAATGTTGCACATTGGAGTTTCAATGAATTGCATGTTCAATGGCAATTTCTAAACTGAAGTAGCAGTTTTTCCACCTGGTAGCAATGTTGCAGCTATTCTGGACGATGCAAGAGCTAAGGTTATGCCATTTTGGGATCGAAATGCTGCCAAAATCAATCTAATCAGAGAAGTTTTACAGTTCCTCCTAACGTATCGTAGACGATTTCTCCAACCCCGTTATTGAAAGTTTGAATTATTTGATCGTAAATGCCTTTTCGCTCAAGCGTTAGCTTAAGAATATTTGATTGCACATATGACAACAGATCACCCGTGTTGTAAATTTGTTCACGACGCAATTCTACATCGAACGACGCAGCAGCAGATCAATTCGGTGATGGCATTCGCATTTGATTGAGAACATTGTTGGCGATTTCTAAGCACAAGCCTTCAATCATTATCAACGCTTCGTTGAAGATTTTTTCTGTAAAATCCATGTTCATATTTGAATTTTCTTTGCTTATTCGACGGATAATATCTTCAGCCATGCGCGATTTATAATTATCCCATAACTCTGTTGGAGATGAAGGAGAGCCGGTGGTCAATATGATTGCAAACAATGCACGAATTTGATTTGAATGTGACGTGTTGGACGTGTCATTAATGCATACATCCCAGTGTCGGTCGTTCTCCAATAAATTCAGAGCTTGACATGCACTACGGAAGAAGCATGTGTTACGCCGCTGACAAATCTCAATTGCTGGAAAGACGTTGGACCGGGGATATTTACCAACAGCTTGTGAAGGAAGAAACATTCATCTTGATTGGAATGCGTTGTATACAGTCTGCCCATCGTAGTTTGAATATGCCAGGTTGTCCATCGACTCGCTCTCCTCGTTTACGTCGTTCAAATGATTTTCTACTGGCAATCCATGTGTAATACTTAGGCATTTCCGAATACAGCAATGTTTTCGCAAACGCGAAATTTTGACATAACGTGAAGAAAGCAGTTAACGTTGTTGTAGCCGGTTGATTCACGGCTGTTTGGTGCACATTTGCAGCTGTGAAATGAACGTGTTGTCCATTTTCTTGTTTTCAAAACAAAAACAAAAAATACTAACGAAATATTTCAATTCAAACGCCGATCAATCAACACAGCTCAATTTAACCACCAATTGCACTGAAAAATAAGAAGAACAGTCAAAAAGGGGAATGAAAAACAACGAAAAAAGAAAAAAATAAGCTATTCTAACAAAATGAACGGTATGGTAAACAACACAGCTCAATTACAACACAATGTCACACAAAATAATTAAATCAAAATGAAAATAAATCAAAATTTATGAAAATTCCATATACCAATGCAATCGGAAACATTGAAATTGAATCGTAACATATCTTGTATATCGTAGGTTGCTCCTACGTGCAACAGATGGCGTTGTTTAAAAAAAAAACGTGTGTTTTACCTGTCACAGAGGTGGCATCTGTATAGTAGGTATATAAAAAAACGCGCATATTCGAATTAAACGTTGTGTCAGAATTTCAAAGCAATCGGTGAAGAACTTTGGGTGTAACAGCGTGTGTCGCTCTTACATCCAACAGACGACGTTGTTTTTCAAAAAAAACATGTTTTCTCCGATGATAGGTAAGGCGTGTATATAGAAGGTATATAGAAACATGCGCCTATTCGAACACAACGTCATGGCAAAATTTCAAAGCAATCGGTGAAGAGGTTTCGAACATTTCCCTCACATGAAAAAAAAGTTTTTCAGAAACAGCATGATTTTTCCCGTCTCAGACGTGACATCAGTATAATATAAAAACATGCTCGGATGCGAATAGAACATTGTGTGAAAACTTCAGAGCAATCGGTGAAGAACTATATATATATATATATATATATATATATATATATATATATATATATATATCTATATATATATATATATATTCAGTTGCATATTGTCCTGGGGACCATTCAGGTTTGTTCGCATATATATATATATATATATATATATATATATATATATATATATATATATATATATATATATATATATATATATATATATATATATATATATATATATACAACTTTAGAACACTTTCCCACCAGGAGACTCGAACCCTAGCCAGCACAGAAGCCTTCCAGCAACTGGCATAACAGGTACGCCTTAACCCTCTCCACCACCTGCTCAGACCCTTAAAAGAGATGGTAATTTCGGAGTATTTAAATACGCCAAAGATCACCACCTCCCAAGAGCACTAGAGCAAGTGAGGGGTCATTTATACGTTTATTTCATCAAGTCCCTGTTAATATGGGAAGACACAGTGTCTATGCTTAAGGCACAACTCTCCTAAACACGAGAGTCAAGTATACAACTTTAGAACACTTTCCCACCAGGAGACTCGAACCCTAGCCAGCACAGAAGCCTTCCAGCAACTGGCATAACAGGTACGCCTTAACCCTCTCCACCACAAAAGTTCTAAAGTTGTATACTTGACTCTCGTGTTTAGGAGAGTTGTGCCTTAAGCATAGACACTGTGTCTTCCCATATTAACAGGGACTTGATGAAATTAACGTCTAAATGACCCCTCACTTGCTCTAGTGCTCTTGGGAGGTGGTGATCTTTGGTGTATTTAAATACTCCGAAATTACCATCTCTTTTAAGGGTCTGAGCAGGTGGTGGAGAGGGTTAAGGCGTACCTGTTATGCCAGTTGCTGGAAGGCTTCTGTGCTGGCTAGGGTTCGAGTCTCCTGGTGGGAAAGTGTTCTAAAGTTGTATACTTGACTCTTGTGTTTAGAAGAGTTGTGCCTTATATATATATATATATATATATATATATATATATATATATATATATATATATATATATATATATATATATATATATATATATATATATATATATATATATGTCGTACCTAGTAGCCAGAACGCACTTCTCAGCCTACTATGCAAGGCCCGATTTGCCTAATAAGCCAAGTTTTCATGAATTAATTGTTTTTTGACTACCTAACCTAACCTAACCTAACTTTTTCGGCTACCTAACCGAACCTAACCTACAAAGATAAGTTTGGTTAGGTTAGGTAGGGTTTGTTAGGTTCGGTCATATATCTACGTTAATTTTAACTCCAATAAAAAAAATTGACCTCATACATAATGAAATGGGTAGCTTAATCATTTCATAAGAAAAAAATTAGAGAAAAAATATTAATTCAGGAAAACTTGGCTTATTAGGCAAATCTGGCCTTGCATAGTAGGCCGAGAAGTGTGTTCTGGCTACTAGGTACGACATATATATATATATATATATATATATATATATATATATATATATATATATATATATATATATATATGTATATATATATACATATATATATATATATATATATATATATATATATATATATATATATATATATATATATATATATATATATATATATATATATTATTAAATATGACCGAAAAAGTAAGATTAATAATTCTAACACGAATTTTCTCTATCTTTCTTATGTTTCTTTTCACTGTTGATGGTAATTCAAAGATCAATTCTCCAAAACTCATTTTTATTTCTAGTCTGACGCGACACTTAAGCGCGTTTCGTAAAACTTATTACATTTTCAAACACTTTAGTTTACAAACACACAACTGAAACTGAATAGAGCTTACATATCTTCGAGGTTTATATCTACATTTGGGTGAGGTGGATGAGGTGAAAAACGAACTTTCAACAATGGGTATTCAATGGGTATTAAATTCCAACACAAGACAGAACACGAAACAATGGGTATTGAATGGAAGTAATTGTAGAAAGCCTATTGGTCCATATTTCTTGATGCTTCTATATTGGAGCGGAGTCTTGAAGTGGGTAGAATATAGTTGTGCATTAATTGGCTGTTGATTGCTGGTGTTGACTTCTTGACGTGTAGTGCCTCACAGACGTCAAGCCGCCTGCTATCGCTGTCCCTGTACATACCAGTTGCGTTGCTCCTGGCAGTATGGGTTCGAGTCACTTCTGGGGTGTGAGTTTTCAGTTGTATATAGTCCTGGGGACCATTCAGGCTTGTTTGCATATATATATATATATATATATATATATATATATATATATATATATATATATATATATATATATATATATATATATATATATATATATATATATATATATATATATATATATATATATATATATATTATATATATATTATATATATATATATATATATATATATATATATATATATATATATATATATATATATATATATATATATATATATATATATATATATATATATATATATATATACAATCTTTGGACAACACCCACCAGTGGGACTCGAACCCAGAAAGCACAACTACCTTCCAGTAGCCGGCATAACTAGTATGCTTTAACCCACTACGCCATCAGACCTTACAAAAGATGGCGTAGTGGGTTAAAGCATACTAGTTATGCCGGCTACTGGAAGGTAGTTGTGCTTTCTGGGTTCGAGTCCCACTGGTGGGTGTTGTCCAAAGATTGTTTATCTTCACTTGTGGTTTATGCAAGTATAGGCTTATATATATATATATATATAGACTCTCCAGAGTCTATGAAGTAGAGGCAGCTACTACGTAACTTCTTCCGGAACCATAGGCTTCGGGGGAGAGTTGTGACGATAATCTCTTTCAAAAGAGATTGAGCCTGCTCTTCCCTATATCATTTACGTCATTCTACAAGTACAAGACACTATATTGAAGATACGTCCACCAGTATCACCAAACGTTTTGCCCAGGAAGCAAAGCGTACCTTGCACCACCAGACACACTGGCTCTCCACCCGTCGTCAACGAGCAAACTACCCATTCTCCGCCTGCCGGCTCCTGATTGGCTGGTGTATCGCCGACAGCACCTGCACCTGCACTCACGCCCTCTACCTGAGTCGACGTCTGGGCCAGCTCACGCCGTCCTCCTCAGAATATCTTTGTGCTCTTAGAAGTTGACATCTCTCTCTGGTAGACTAAGCCCTGGCTGTCGTGTACTAAGGGAGGTGGCAGCTGTAGCCAATATTCTCAGCACCTGATTATTATTGTCTTGTACATTATTTTGTTTTAGAGTAAATTTCACATCTATTAATTATTCATGTTGTTTTTTTTGTTGACTTGTTTTGAATTTTACGTAAGCCAAGGGATTGTCTTTGTTCATATCTTGTTTTCTAAAGTAATTAAAATTTCATTGTTTATATTTTGTGTTTTGTGTGTCTTCCCATTACCTTACCACAGACAAACAGGCAAGCAGTCTCTTTTTTCTTTCTGTAAGGGTGACAAGGCATTGCCACCTGCCATTGGAGAACTGCCGAACATCAACACTCCAACACTTTACCGTCACAATATATATAGTGGGGGTACCACCTCTGGTGCAATTATAGGGACCCACAGCCTCAGAGAAGGGAACACAGAGCATTCAGGGAAAAACTTGCCATATAACTCTGAATACGTAAGAGTGTTCGCTTCTCCTACCACCCCCCTTTTTTTATGGTGTACACTTTATTATGTAAGGTTATACAGTTACATATCTGATTTTATACAAAAAAATTAATATTAAAGAGGACACAAAAAAAAATTCGCTTCCTAGAGGCTGTAGATTTCCTCGAACTCTTCCGACGCCGGGCAGGAACCTAGGATGCAGCGAACATTCCCCCTCTGGATCGCGACACTGAGGCGCTGAAAGAGAAAACTTGCTGCTCTAGGGTCTCTTGTGGTGTCAATGAGCTTGGAACCAAGATCCTTAAGAAACCTTCTTGCACTCTCTCCCCATGGGCCTAGGGTCTCAGACCCTATAAACGAAGTTGTACCGATGATCTAATTGCCTGTACTTGGATGACTTGTCTCTCTCTGCGTGTCGCCGCGGCTCCTGCTGTGCCGGTAGAGAGGTTGATGTATGTGGTTGCAGGGTGGGTACATAAGTATAGTCCCATGCCAACTGTCTGCCACCCTTCCACGGTCGCAGTGTGATTCCGTCTGGTCGGTCGGCAAAGCTAACAAAGTCACGGTTCAGTAGGTTGTGGGGCTCTCTTTCCGCTGGACACTGAACAGAGGCCAGGCTTCTTTTAATGACAGGACAATATGCAACTGAAAACTCACACCCCAGAAGTGACTCGAACCCACTTCTGGGGTGTGAGTTTTCAGTTGCATATTGTCCTGGGGACCATTCAGGCTTGTTCTCATTTGTGTTCCTCACGTGTGCCCCAAAGAATGAGGTGATTTGGTAAAATGCTATGCCCAAGATTACTATCCGAGTGCCGGCGGTGGGGTGGTTCAAATAGCTTCGGCTATCACCTCATTATGTCCGGTCGTGATGGTCAAGTGGATTAAGGCGTCTTGTACATACCAGTTGCGTTGCTTCTGGGAGTATGGGTTCGAGTCACTTCTGGGGTGTGAGTTTTCAGTTGCATATTGTTCTGGGGACCATTCAGGCTTGTTCGCATATATATATATATATATATATATATATATATATATATATATATATATATATATATATATATATATATATATATACACAAACGTCGTACCTAGTAGCCAGAACGCCCTTCTCGGCCTACTAGGCTATGCCCGATTTGCCTAATAGACCGAGTGATTTTCGTTTTTTTTAAATAATTTGCTCCATATTGTTTGAGTTAATAATATTATATTAGATTAGAAACATAAAGTATTGACCCAGTTATATTAGTTTACTTTAGGTTAAGATAGGTTAGGTTAGGATAGGTAGGGTTGGTTAAGTTCGGTCTTATATCTACGTAAATTTTAACGTGAATAAAAAAAAATTGTACTCATACATAATGAAATGGGTAGCTTTATCATTTCACAAGAAAAAAATAGAGAAAATATATAAATTCTGGAAAACTTTGGCTTATTAGGCAAATAGGACCTTGCATAGTAGGCTGAGAAGAACGTTGTGGCTACTAGGCACGACATTATATATATATATATATATATATATATATATATATATATATATATATATATATATATATATATATATATATATATATATATATATATATATATATATATATATATATATATATATATATATATATATATATGTCGTACCTAGTAGCCAGAACGCACTTCTCAGCCTACTATGCAAGGCCGGATTTGCCTAATAAGCCAAGTTTTCCTGAACTAATATATTTTCACTATTTTTTTTCTTTTGAAATGATAAAGCTACCCATTTCATTATGTATGAGGTCAATTTTTTTTATTGGAGTTAAAATTAACGTAGATATATGGCCGAACCTAACCAACCCTACCTAACCTAACCTAACCTATCTTTATAAGTTAGGTTAGGTTAGGTAGCCGAAAAAGTTAGGTTAGGTTAGGTAGGTTAGGTAGTCGAAAAACAATTAATTCATGAAAACTTGGCTTATTAGGCAAATCGGGCGTTGCATAGTAGGCAGAGAAGTGCGTTCTGGCTATTAGGTACGACATATATATATATATATATATATATATATATATATATATATATATATATATATATATATATATATATATATATATATATATATATATATATATATTATTAAATATGACCGAAAAAGTAAGATTAATAATTCTAACACTAATTTTCTCAATCTTTCGTACATTACGCTTCACTGTTGGAGGTAAATCAAAATCACTTCTCCAAAATTCATTTTTATTTCTAGTCTGACGCGACACGGGCGCGTTTCGTAAAACTTATTACATTTTCAAAGACTTCACAAATACACAACTGATTAGAACGTATCTCTGATTTTATATCTACATTTGAGTGAGGTGGGAAGGGTGATGTGGCATTAACACAAGACAGAACAGGAGGGGATATTAATAGGGTATTAAAAGTATCAACACAAGACAGAACAGAAACAATGGGTATTGAATAGAAGTGTTTGTAGAAAGCCTATTGGTCCATATTTCTTGATGCTTCTATATTGGAGCGGAGTCTTGAGGTGGGTAGAATATAGTTGTGCAATAATTGGCTGTTGATTGCTGGTGTTGACTTCTTGATGTGTAGTGCCTCGCAAACGTCAAGCCGCCTGCTATCGCTGTATCTATCGATGATTTCTGTGTTGTTTAATAGGATTTCTCTGGCGATGGTTTGGTTATGGGAAGAGATTATATGTTCCTTAATGGAGCCCTGTTGCTTATGCATCGTTAAACGCCTAGAAAGAGATGTTGTTGTCTTGCCTATATACTGGGTTTTTTGGAGCTTACAGTCCCCAAGTGGGCATTTGAAGGCATAGACGACATTAGTCTCTTTTAAAGCGTTCTGTTTTGTGTCTAGAGAGTTGGAGGAATGATAGCCGACAGAGTGTATCGTGATCCAGCCTGTACTCCTCTTGACATGCCAGAAAGTATTCTGAGGAAACTACTCCAAGCTTGTACTAAAGAGGCACCCTTCTTGAGCCCGGATGGGCACATGTATAAGCAAGTAGATGGGGTCGCCATGGGGTTCTCCCCTAGGTGCCCTGTTTGCAAACTTCTACATGGGTACCATCGAGCAAAAAGTCTTAGTCGACATGAACTTGAAACCGGCCATATACTGCAGGTATGTTGACGACATTTTTTACACAAGTACCTGATGTCAGACATCTGCAGAAGCTGAAGGAGGCATTTGAGCAGAGTTCCGTGCTGCGTTTCACTTACGAGACGGAAAAGGATGGGAAGCTGCCTTTTCTAGATGTAACAGTCATGGAAAAGGGCGGAGGTTTCCACACTGCAGTCTACACTAAGGAAACAAACATAGGAATGTGCCTAAATGCCAACAGCGACTGCCCTGACAGGTACAAGAGGAGTGTTGTTAACGCATACGTCGACCGTGCTCTCAGCCACAGCTCAGAATGGAAGCAAGTCGACGAAGAACTCTGTAGGGTAAGGCAGGTCCTAGTCAATAACGGCTTCTCCAATGGTTTTCGAAGACATCATAAGCAGGAAAGTGAAAAGCCATGCAACCTCTGAAGAGACAACTAACACAACACCTATACCCCCTATTAGACTATTTTACAGGAACTTCTTTTCCACAGCTCATAAAACGGAGGAAAGGGTCCTGAAAGATATTGTTAATAGAAACGTTATCCCTACAGACAAAAATCAGAGGATACAACTGACGATTTACTATAAAACCAGAAAAACGGCCAGCCTACTCATGAGAAACTCTCCAGACACAAAACAGAACGCTTTAAAAGAGACTAATGTCGTCTATTCCTTCAAATGCCCACTTGGGGACTGTAAGCTCCAAAAAACCCAGTATATAGGCAAGACAACAACATCTCTTTCTAGGCGTTTAACGATGCATAAGCAACAGGGCTCCATTAAGGAACATATAATCTCTTCCCATAACCAAACCATCGCCAGAGAAATCCTAGTAAACAACACAGAAATCATCGATAGATACAGCGATAGCAGGCGGCTTGACGTTTGCGAGGAACTACACATCAAGAAGTCAACACAGCAATCAACAGCCAATTATTGCACAACTATATTCTACCCACCTCAAGCCTCCGCTCCAATATAGAAGCATCAAGAAATATGGACCAATAGGCTTTCTACAAACACTTCTATTCAATACCCATTGTTTCTGTTCTGTCTTGTGTTGATACTTTTAATACCCTATTAATATCCCCCCCTGTTCTGTCTTGTGTTAATGCCACATCACCCTTCCCACCTCACTCAAATGTAGATATAAAATCAGAGATACGTTCTAATCAGTTGTGTATTTGTGAAGTCTTTTGAAAATGTAATAAGTTTTACGAAACGCGCCCGTGTCGCGTCAGACTAGAAATAAAAATGAATTTTGGAGAAGTGATTTTTGATTTACCTCCAACAGTGAAGCGTAATGTACGAAAGATTGAGAAAATTCGTGTTAGAATTATTAATCTTACTTTTTCGGTCATATTTAATAATATATGTCTACAGGAAAGACTGCTACCAAAATATACTAATATATATATATATATATATATATATATATAATATATATATATATAATATATATATATATATCTTCGATTTGTTTACATCTACATTTGAGTGAGGTGGATGGGGTGAGGTGGTATTTAATAGGGTATTAATTTCATCAACACAAGACAGAACACGAAACAATGGGTATTGAAATGGAAGTGATTGTAGAAAGCCTATTGGTCCATATTTCTTGATGCTTCTATATTGGAGCGGAGTCTTGAGGTGGGTAGAATATAGTTGTGCATTAATTGGCTGTTGATTGCTGGTGTTAACTTCTAATGTGCAGTGCCTCGCAAACGTCAAGCCGTCTGCTATCGCTGTATCTATCGATGATTTCTGTGTTGTTTACTAGGATTTCTCTGGCGATGGTTTGGTTGTGGGAAGAGATTATATGTTCCTTAATGAAGCCCTGTTCCTTATGCATTGTTAAACCGGCCATATACTGCAGGTATGTTGACGACATTTTTACACAGGTACCTGATGTCAGACATCTGCAGGAGCTGAAGGAGGCATTTCAGCAGAGTTCCGTGCTGTGTTTCACTTACGAGGTGGAAAAGGATGGTAAGCTGCCCTTTCTAGATGTAACAGTCATGGAAAAGAGCCGAGGTTTCCACACTGCAGTCTACACTAAGGAAACGAACATAGGAATGTGCCTAAATGCCAACAGCGACTGCCCAGACAGGTACAAGAGGAGTGTGTTAACGCAATATGTCGACCGTGCTCTCAGCCACAGCTCAGAATGGAAGCAAGTCGACAAAGAACTCTGTAGGGTAAGGCAGGTCCTAGTCAACAACGGCTTCTCCAATGGTTTCGTCGAAGACATCATAAGAAGGAAAGTGAAACGCCATGCAACTCTGGAGAGACAACTAACACAACACCTATACCCCCTATTAGACTATTTTACAGGAACTTCTTTTCCACAGCTCATAAAACGGAGGAAAGGGTCCTGAAAGATATTGTTAATAGAAACGTTATCCCTACAGACAAAAATCAGAGGATACAACTGACGATTTACTATAAAACCAGAAAAACGCCAGCCTACTCATGAGAAACTCTCCAGACACAAAGCAGAACGCTTTAAAAGATACCAACGTCGTCTATGCCTTCAAATGCCCACTTGGGGACTGTAAGCTCCAAAAAAAAACAGTATATAGGCAAGACAACAACATCTCTTTCTAGGCGTTTAACGATGCATAAGCAACAGGGCTCCATTAAGGAACATATAATCTTTTCCCACAACCAAACCATCGCCAGAGAAATCCTAGTAAACAACACAGAAATCATCGATAGATACAGCGATTGCAGGACGGCTTGACGTTTGCGAGGCACTGCACATTAAGAAGTCAACACCAGCAATCAACAGCCAATTAATGCACAACTATATTCTATCCACCTCAAGACTCCGCTCCAATATAGAAGCATCAAGAAATATGGACCAATAGGCTTTCTACAATCACTTCCATTTCAATACCCATTGTTTCGTGTTCTGTCTTGTGTTGATGAAATTAATACCCTATTAAATACCACCTCACCCCATCCACCTCACTCAACTGTAGATATAAACAAATCGGAGATATGTAAGTTCTATTCAGTTGTGTATGTGTAAAGTCTTTGAAAATGTAATATATATATATATATATAATATATATATATATATATATATATATATATATATATATATATATATATATATATATATATATATATATATATATATGGTTAAAGGAAAGGCATCATGTTGCCTGTTGGGCGTTTACCTTTTATCTAATGAATTACATCTTGAACTGAAAACTTGTAAGCTTATATTGCAAAACGTTTTAAGGTAAATTAATGAGAATAAAATGCAAGTACTTTATTTCATGACAGAATCAATGTGTAGAAACAGGTTTATTTTAAATTTGTGTCCCTCCTGCCATAGAAATATTCATTATTCAGCTTTCCCTATTCTCTCTGAACTGGTAGTTCTACAATAACTACACCGTCGGGTAGGAAGCAGCAGTGGCAATACCACAATTGTTATTCCTGTTACGAGCCATCAAAATGTACCCAGCCGAGCCCCAGGTGGTGCCCCAGGAGTTCTTAACGATATAGTAGGCTTTTCCTGAGGTGTCAGTACCATAACCCACTGCCAGTACACCGTGGTTAAGTTTGGTTGACGAGCACGTCGGCTCATAGTACACACCTGCAACACAATCACACATTAATATATGTATCCACATTTACCCAGATTTGCACTAAAAAATGGCCTTTTTTACGCAAATTCTCGAATATTGGTTTTAGAATATAACATAAACATTAGAAACCTAATAAAATAATGTTACTTTGTAGATATAATAAACAAAGATTAGGGAGACGACTCAGCTATTGAAAAGTGAGACAGATAAGATAATTATATCATTAGAAAGAAATGGGGGATATTTGTAATAAATTATTTGTCTTTATTTACTAAAGATCTTGATAATATATCTGCAGGTGAGATGTATATATATGTAGATTGTGAAGAGGACACGTTGACTAGTTTACTGTAGAGGATGTCTTTATATGAACACAACAATTAAAGCCCAACATGTACAAGTGCAAAACGAATATTTGAACGGTGATTAATGAATAATATAGATGAGCTTAATGAAACCTTGTCCAGAATATTTAATAAATCATGGGAGTCGAACAGAGTACAGTTGCAAATGTGGTTCCGATTTTTAAGAAGAGATTCAGATCCCTTGCATTGAACTATCATCTAATTTGCTAAACATCTCTTCCCCCTCCCTCTCTTGCTCGTTGTTGCCGTGAGGGGGCTTGGTGGGCGGCTGCTGGGGGTGTGATACTCCATGGGACAGTCCTCTGTCCTTTTGTGGCTCTACGCTCCTGCTGATGTCCTCACGAATTCTGCTGGACGACTTTTCCTTTTCCTTATGTTTCGTTTTTCTCTCCCCCACTTCTCCTTGTCATTTCCCGCCAACCTTTTGCCTGTTTTGATTATTCTTTCGGCCAACTTTTGTTTTGACGCCAGGATGTTTGAAGAATCATACTCTTGCACCAACGTCTTCTCCAATGGTTTCGTTGAAGACATCATAAGAAGGAAGGTGAAACGCCATGCAACCTCTGAAGAGACAACTAACACAACACCTATACCCCCTATTAGACTATTTTACAGGAACTTCTTTTCCACAGCTCATAAAACGGAGGAAAGGGTCCTGAAAGATATTGTTAATAGAAACGCTATCCCTACAGACAAAAATTAGAAGATACAATTGACGATCTACTCTAAAACCAAGAAAACGGCCAACCTACTCTTGAGAAACTCTCCAGACACAAAGCAGAACGCTTTAAAAGAGACCAATGTCGTCTATGCCTTCAAATATCCACTTGTGGACTGTAAGCCTTAAAGAATTCAGTATATAGGCAAGACAACAACATCTCTTTCCAGGCGATTAACGATGCATAAGCAACAAGGCTCCATTAAGGAACATATAATCTCTTCCCACAACCAGACCAGACCATCACCAGAGAAGTCTTATAAAAAAACACAGAAATCATCGATAGATACAGCGATAGCAGGCGGCTAGATATCTGCGAGGCACTACACATTAAGAAGTCGGCACCAGCAATCAACAGCCAATTAATGCACAACTATATTATACCCACTTCAAGACTCTGCACCATTATAGAAGCATCAAGAAATATGGGCCAATAGGACCTTTGCAGTTACTTCCATTCTTCCCTTTAACTTACAAAATATTATACCTATTGTTTCGTGTTCTGTCTTGTGTTGAAAGTTTGTTTCACCTCATCAAAAACTGTTGTAACATATCACCTCACCCAAATGCAGGTATAAAATCGAAGATGTTTAAGCTCTGTTCAGTTATAAGTTGTGTGTGAGTAAACTAAAGTCTTTGAAAATGTAATAAGTTTTACGAAACGTGCTCAAGTGTCGCGTCAGACTAGAAATAAAATGAATTTTGGAGAATTGATTTTTCAGTTACCATCGACAGTGAAGAAAAATATAAGAAAACTTGAGAAAATTCGTGTTAGAATTATTAATCTTACTTTTTCGGTCATATTTAATAATATATGTCTACAGGAAAGACTGCTACCAAATATACCAATATATATATATATATATATATATATATATATATATATATATATATATATATATATATATTATATATATATATATATATATATGCGAACAAGCCTGAATGGTCCCCAGGACAATATGCAACTGAAAACTCACACCCCAGAAGTGACTCGAACCCATACTCCCAGATGCCACGCAACTGGTATGTACAAGACGCCTTAATCCACTTGACCATCACGACCGGACAAAATGAGGTGATAGCCGAGGCTATTTGAACCACCCCACCGCCGGCACTCGGATAGTAATCTTGGGCATAGCATTTTACCAAATCACCTCATTCTTTGGGGCACACGTGAGGAACACAAATGCGAACAAGCCTGAATGGTCCCCAGGACAATATGCAACTGAAAACTCACACCCCAGAAGTGACTCGAACCCATACTCCCAGATGCCACGCAACTGGTATGTACAAGACGCCTTAATCCACTTGACCATCACGACCGGACAAAATGAGGTGATAGCCGAGGCTATTTGAACCACCCCACCGCCGGCACTCGGATAGTAATCTTGTCCGGTCGTGATGGTCAAGTGGATTAAGGCGGTCTTGTACATACCAGTTGCGTGGCATCTGGGAGTATGGGTTCGAGTCACTTCTGGGGTGTGAGTTTTCAGTTGCATATTGTCCTGGGGACCATTCAGGCTTGTTCGCATTTGTATTCCTCACGTGTGCCCCAAAGAATGAGGTGATTTGGTAAAATGCTATGCCCAAGATTACTATCCGAGTGCCGGCGGTGGGGTGGTTCAAATAGCCTCGGCTATCACCTCATTTTGTCCGGTCGTGATGGTCAAGTGGATTAAGGCGTCTTGTACATACCAGTTGCGTGGCATCTGGGAGTATGGGTTCGAGTCACTTCTGGGGTGTGAGTTTTCAGTTGCATATTGTCCTGGGGACCATTCAGGCTTGTTCGCATTTGTGTTCCTCACGTGTGCCCCAAAGAATGAGGTGATTTGGTAAAATGCTATGCCCAAGATTACTATCCGAGTGCCGGCGGTGGGGTGGTTCAAATAGCCTCGGCTATCACCTCATTTTGTCCGGTCGTGATGGTCAAGTGGATTAAGGCGTCTTGTACATACCAGTTGCGTGGCATCTGGGAGTATGGGTTCGAGTCACTTCTGGGGTGTGAGTTTTCAGTTATATATATATATATATATATATATATATATATATATATATATATATATATATATATATATATATATATATATATATATATATATATGTCGTAACTAGTAGCCAGAACGCACTTCCCAGCCTACTATGCAAGGCCCGATTTGCCTAATAAGCCAAGTTTTCCTGAATTATTATATTTTCTCTAATTTTTTTCTTATGAAATGATAAAGCTACCCATTTCATTATGTATGAGGTCAATTTTTTTTATTGGAGTTAAAATTAATGTAGATATATGACCGAACCTAGCCAACCCTACCTAACCTAACCTAACCTATCTTTATAAGTTAGGTTAGGTTTGGTAGCCGAAAAAGTTAGGTTAGGTTAGGTTAGGTAGGTTAGGTAGTTATAAAACAATTATTTCATGAAAACTTGGCTTATTAGGCAAATCGGGCCTTGCATAGTAGGCGTAGAAGTGCGTTCTGGCTACTAGGTACGACATATATATATATATATATATATATATATATATATATATATATATATATATATATATATATATATATATATATATATATATATATATATATATTTATATATATATATATATGCATATATATATACTGTATTTATTATTTTCTGGTTTAGGGCTTCTATCCCTCTAACTATTTTCTTAGCATCAGGGCTTAATTGGAATAGGAGTTCTCCAAAACTCATTTTCGTACTTTTAAGGTGAAGAAAAGAAGTGATTTACTATAGAGTGTATTACACTTATTTGTATAATTTGCACGACGTTTCGAACCTCCATGGTTCATTCTCAAGTGAACAGATCTTACAATACTAGTTGATTTTATACCCGCATTAGGTCAGGTGATAATACAATGAAGGTGAAAAACATGGGGGATACATAAGGGATAAACATAGGGGCTGCAGAAGGCATATTGGCCCATACGAGGCATCTCCTATCTAAACACAAAGATTAATCCAGTGTAATTGGCCTTAGGCCAATTACACTGGATTAATCTTTGTGTTTAGATAGGAGATGCCTCGTATGGGCCAATAAGCCTTCTGCAGCCCCTATGTTTATCCCTTATGTATCCCCCCATGTTTTTCACCTTCATTGTATTATCACCTGACCTAATGCGGGTATAAATCAACTAGTATTGTAAGATCTGTTCACTTGAGAATGAACCATGGAGGTTCGAAACGTCGTGCAAATTATACAAATAAGTGTAATACACTCTATAGTAAATCACTTCTTTTCTTCACCTTAAAAGTACGAAAATGAGTTTTGGAGGAACTCCTATTCCAATTAAGCCCTGATGCTAAGAAAATAGTTAGAGGGATAGAAGCCCTAAACCAGAAAATAATAAATACAGAATATGCGGTCATATTCAATGAAACATGTTTGAAAGAAAACCTGCTGCCAGTATACACCAATATATATATATATACATATATAGGCATATATATATATATATATGCCTATACTTGCTTAAACCACAAGTGAAGATTAACAATCTTTGGACAACACCCACCAGTGGGCCTCGAACCCAGAAAGCACAACTACCTTCCAGTAGCTGCCATAACTAGTACGCCTTAACCCACTACACCATCAGACCTTAAAAGAAGTAGAGACTTCGAGATATATATACACCTCAAATATCTCCACTTCCCAAGGGCACTAGACAAGTGAGAGGTTACTATGCGTAGTTACTTGTCTAGTGCCCTTGGGAAGTGGAGTTATTTGAGGTGTATATATATATCTCGAAGTCTCTACTTCTTTTAAGGGTCTGATGGTGTAGTGGGTTAAGGCGTACTAGTTATGGCAGCTACTGGAAGGTAGTTGTGCTTTCTGGGTTCGAGGCCCACTGGTGTGTGTTGTCCAAGATTATATATATATATATATATATATATATATATATATATATATATATATATATATATATATATATATATATAATATATATATATATATATATATATATATATATATATGTATGTATGTATGTATGTATGTATGTGTGTGTTGTGTGTACGTACGTGTATACAGGATATGGGTAAACTGGTCAGAATTGCACTTCACCTTTGTAAACGCACAATAATGACATTGTTAAGAACACCTTGAACAGTGTTTATGTAAGACAGTCGTAAATCTGTGTATTTGTATATTTATGTATGTAAATTATATTAGCCTTTTAAAAGTAGTACAATAACCTTCTGTGGTTTATTGTTCAAAAAATCATTGAATTATAGGTTTAACGGACGTCCCATATTGTATGTTTAATTCATGTCCAAGGATAACATGTTGAAATGTATATATTTTGGTTAGCATTGTAAATGTGTGACCATGTCAGTGTTGGAAAATAATGAACAAATTAAAAAAAAACACATCTTTGGCTTGCAGGTAATGATACTTTCATCTTTAAGCCCTAGGATTTCTACAGCTTCTTTTAGTTCCATGTAAAAACGGTTTTATTGTCCTTTGTTCTCAAGTCCTTCCTCTTTTGTTCGTCTTTTGTTGCCTTTGATTTATCAAGTCCCTGAGACTAATCCGTTACCTCAACTACCTCTAATATATTCACTTATTTTGATGGACCCTCCATTTGCATATATACGGGTGTGAGCTCACCACCGCTGTAGAACTGGAATGATGAGTGGCCGGCATCGATGGCCACAGAGATGGGACCTACGGTCGCTATGGCTGTCATCAGAGCACTCTCACTTTGTGAAGCTACGTTGACGTAGCCAGTTACTCTGGCGGCGATGTTGCTTGCTGAGAACTTGCAAGTCCCTTGCTGCAAATATTAAAATAAAAAAAATTATCTCTGTCTTGCAAAAATATATTCTGTTAATATCATAAAACATAGAAGTAAAAATGATCTTTACAAACAAATATAATAATTTTAAACAATATAATTGTCAGTTTGCAACCAAGAACGTGCAGTGTAGATAAGGACCACTTACCACTCCCACGTAAGGGTAGGAAGCTTCACTGTCAGACCCATAAGCCTTGAGGTAGTTAAAGGCATAATTCATCAAGCCACCGTTACATCCCTGGTTTTGGTAAACACCGCCGGCACAGTCGACCAGCTGCTGCTCGGAGAGTCTCACAAGTTTGCCGGATTTTCGGAACTGTTGACCCTCCAAGGAGCCGGTCTGTGTAAAAAGCCAGGCAGAGAATCTTTCTTGCAGGTGTGCCAGGATGATAAGTAAGCAAAGCACCTTAAGCACCACTGCCGATCATGGTATCTATATTTAGTCACGTCACATTATTGAGGAAAAATTCGCAATATGTTAATGCCAAGATGCTCTAACCCAGAATATAATTTTCTGTTATATATATACATTCATGTTAATGGAGCGATCCACCAAAATCCTGGCAAATAAAGTAGCAGAAGCAGGCTCCAGTTGCCAGACTTACTTACAGTCAACACTTATGATGACACTTTGTGAAGTGTGAATTAAAGCATAGCATAGATGTACTCACCTTGTTGTTCTCACCAAGATGTGTTTAGATCATGCTAGTAGGCATAGTTTATGTTAGATAGTAAATATTGAGAGTCCATTGTGTGATCGACCAGAATTTACACATCGTACAGTGTGTGATGGTACATAGTGTTTCCACGTGTGTTTCCAAATTATCCATCACAGTTTGTATGATGGATAGAGCACAGTTTGTGTGATGGATGAGGCACACTTTATGTGATGGATGGAACACAGTTTATGTGATGGATAGAGCATAGTTTATGTGATGGATGGAGAAAAATTTATGTGATGGATGAGGCACAGTTTATGTGATGGATGGAACACAGTTTATGTGATTGATGGAGCATAGTTTATGTGATGGATGGAACACAGTTTATGTGAATGATGGAGAAAAATTTATGTGATTGATAGAGCATAGTTTATGTGATGGATGGAACACAGTTTATGTGATTGATGGAGAAAAATTTATGTGATGGATGAGGCACAGTTTATGTGATGGAAGGTGCAGAGTTTATGAGTTCATTGATAATGTTCCTTCGGGTGATGGAGTAGATCATGTTCCTCTGTGTGTGTGATGGAATAGATCATGTTCCCAGTGTGTGATGGAGTAGATCATGTTCCCTGTGTGTGAAGGAGTAGATCATGTTCCCTATGTGTGATGGAATAGTTCATGTTCCCTGTGTGTGATGGAGTAGATCATGTTCCCAGTGTGTAGTGGAGTAGATCATGTTCCCTATGTGTGATGGAATACATCATGTTCCCTATGTGTGATGGAATAGATCATGTTCACTGTGTATGATTGAGTAGATCATGTTCCCTGTGTGTGTGTGAGGGAGTAGTGTGTGTTCCCTGTGTGTGATGGAGTAATGTGTCTTCCCTGTGTCTGATGGGGGAGTATGTGTTCCCTGTGTGTGATGGAATAGTGTGTGTTCAATGTGTGTGATGGAGTAGAGTGTGTTCCCTGTGTGTGATCGAGTATAGTGTGCTCCCTGTGTGTGATGGAGTACATTGTGCTCCCTATGTGTGATGGAGTAGAGTGTGCTCTCTATCTGTGATGGAGTATAGTGTGCTCCCTGTGTGTGATGGAGTATAGTGTGCTGCCTGTGTGTGATCGAGTATAGTGTGCTCTCTGTGTGTGATGGAGTAGAGTGTGTTCCCTATCTGTGATGGAGTATAGTGTGCTCCCTGTGTCTGATGGAGTATAGTGTGCTGCCTGTGTGTGATCGAGTATAGTGTGCTCTCTGTGTGTGATGGAGTAGAGTGTGTTCCCTATCTGTGACGGAGTATAGTGTGCTCTCTGTGTGTGATGGAGTACAGTGTGCTCTCTGTGTGTGATGGAGTATAGTGTGCTCCCTGTGTCTGATGGAGTATAGTGTGCTCTCTGTGTGTGATGGAGTAGGAAGTGATACTGGTGTTTAATGAAGTATATTATGTTCCTTATGTGTAGAATATAGAGTAGTATAAATAGGGGTAGAACGTGATTTATGAATGGGATGGAATGTAATGAGTTTTGTGTGTGTAATAAAGGTGACTAATTAATCGGTGTGTAGAGGAGCAGAGTACTCCTGCTCAATATTTTGGGACTGAGTAAACCCTTTTAATGATGAATAGGGAAACAGTGTTTGTCTTTGGTGTGTGATGAAGTGGTGTTTAATCTAGGTGTATGATGGAGCGGAGAGTGTTTTCTGAGTGTTATAGTGCACAGTGTGCTTCTATTGTGTTATAGAGTAGAGTATGTTCTTAGTGATGGTATATATATGTCCAGTATATTTCCGGAGACTGGTATAGTAGAGTGTGTTTCTGAAGTGAGGTAAATCAGAGTTTGATTCCAGGGTGTGATGGAGTTGAGTGAGATCTGGTGTGTCATAGAGCAGAGAGTGTTCCTGGTGGGTGATGAATCTGGGTGTGTTTTGGCGTGTGATGGAGAACATTGCATTCCGTGTGTCTGAGGGAGTAGATTTTATTCCCTGTGTGTGATGAAGAAGAGTGTTTTTCCAGTGTGTGATTGAGGTGAGTGTGTTATCGTTTTATAATGGAGCAGAGCATTAGGAAGTGTTATGGAATGTGTTAGAAAAGGTGTGACCTTGAAGTGAATGTTTTCGGTGTTTGAAGGAGTATTGTATGTGCTCGGAGAATGACGGAGTACAGTGTATTTTTTATTTGTGATAGAGAAGTGTGTTTCCGGTATGATGAATTAATGTGTATTTAGTGGGTAATGGAGAGGAGTGCATCCGCTTGTGATAGATCAGAATTTGTTTCCGATGGGTAATGGAATAGTGTTTTAGGAATTTGATAAAGTAGAGTGTGTTCTCAAAGTGTAATGGAGTAGACTGTGTTTGCGGTGTTTGACTTAACATTGTTTCTCCCATGTAAATAACTAGTGTTGCCAAGCGTAAGATGAGTATAGCTAGTTTCCAGCTTGTGTTGATATGTGACGAAGTAGATTGTTTTGGGAAATCTTTCTCACCTAGTTCTATATAAATTTACTTAGTTTCCATTTAATAAAATATACACCAGTAAAATGTATTTTCTGTTGCTATGTAAAATTACCAAAATAATATTCAAGTAAATTTACTTAAACAGGAAGACTTGAAATTAATTATTCCATTCATTTATCAGAAATGGCCTCTCACGTCAGCAAATATCATTGAATGACAGAGCTAATTTGTGTTTGATCATAAACATGTAATTCGTACAGTCTGAGGATTTCCTTATGCATAAATTAACGTAATAAAATAAATTTGAGCTTATTTCAAAGAAAGTAAGCTTTAACCACCACCGCTCCCTCCCGGAATACGATAACATTTTGCCACGTACGAACGCCTCTTCTGGGAGAGAGGAACTTGCCACCATAACAACTTCTTAACGAGACACACGACAGAGTGCTGGGTTTTCCTACATTAGCCAGGCTTCTATGATTCCACTGATGAATTTTATTTATTTAATTCATTTATTTTTATATACGAGAGTTTCTACATTCCTGTAAAGCCACTAGCACGCAAAGCATTTCAGGCAGGTCCTTAATCCTAATTTTCTCCGGAATGCGACCCCACCAAATAATTTAACAACCAGGTACCCATTCACTGCTGGGTGAACAGAGGCTACAGTTTAGGACTGTCACCCTGTAAATCCTCTCCGGCCAGGATTCGAACCCAGGCCAAAGCACTCGCGTAGGGTCTTGCGAGTGCCTTACCACTGCACCATGGGGACGAAATGGGAATGATATGTCTACTTCTCAGGAGGTACCTCGTTCCATTTTTGATACATTAGTAACGTATGGGCAATCGAGCATTACTGATTAGTTATGGTTATGAGGTAGGAAGACCAGCCCCAAGGAGTAAGCAGTCTTAACCGATATATCACTTTAGTTCGTGATTAAATAATTCTAATAATTTGTGAACAACATTATATAGTAAATTGTGGGCAGGCTGAGATATAAACTTGGAGAAGGGAAGGGATTATGCATTATGAAGGAAAGGCTTATTGACTGCCCCGGGAGGGACGTCGTAGTCACCTCTTGTCGTCAGGCAGAGACGCTTGGCCCACGTGACTAATACGTCTCCGTGTCTGAGCACCAACATCACCTACAGCTAAGGCCTTTACTCTCTAATATTCGTATAGCCAATTAAATTTATATATAAAATAAATCATATTATTCAATAATTTATTGATTAATTAAGTAGTAATAGTGAAATATATATAGCTGAATCCCCCAAGTCAATGGGATATATTTGTGTAGAGATCTAAGATACAGTCCACACCTTTTAAATTAAATAAACATATAATTTACTTACACCAATACTTAACTTAAATTTCGGTACTAATTAAATAAGATTAAATTAAAATAAAATTGTTCCCACAAGTAAATTCCCACCAATGTGTTTATGGTGTGTGAAATAATAGTGTATTCCAGGTGTATGGAGGAGTATAGTATGTTCCTAATTTATGATGGAATAGTGGGTTTTGGTGTGGTATGAAAGCAGAGTATAATCACTGGCTGTGATTAAGAATAGCGTTTCTCTGCTATGTTATCAAGAATAGTGTGTTTACAATGTATACTGGATTAGAATATGCAGGCTGTGTGTTATAGTATAGAATGTATTTTAGGTGTTTGATGGAATATTGTGTGTTTCCTATGTTTGATGGAATAGTGTGTGTTTCCTATGTTAGATAGAATAGTGTGAGTTTCCTGTATATGATGGAATAGTGTGTGTTTTCCTTGAATGAATGAACAGAACGAGTTTTATCGTGCGTCATGGATTAAATGTGTTTCTGGAATGTTATATATAGATGATTGTTTCCTGTGTGTGATTGAGAAAAGTATATATCTTATGTGTGATAGAGAAGAATGAATATCCTGTGTGTCATGGAGTAGAGTGTATATCCTGTGTGTGATGGAGTAGAGTGTATATCCTGTGTGTCATGGAGTAGAGTGTATATCCTGTGTGTGATGGAGTAGAGTGTATGTCCTGTGTGTGATGGAGTAGAGTGTATGTCCTGTGTGTGATGGAGAAGAGTGTATATCCTGCGTGTGATGGAGTAGAGTGTATATCCTGTGTGTGATGGAGTAGAGTGTATGTCCTGTGTGTGATGGAGTAGAGTGTATATCCTGTGGGTGATGGAGTAGAGTGTATGTCCTGTGTGTGATGGAGAAGAGTGTATATCCTGTGTGTGATGGAGTAGAGTGTATGTCCTGTGTGTGATGGAGAAGAGTGTATATCCTGTGTGTGATGGAGTAGAGTGTTTATCCTGTGTGTGATGGAGTAGAGTGTATGTCCTGTGTGTGATGGAGTAGAGTGTATGTCCTGTGTGTGATGGAGTAGAGTGTATATCCTGTGTGTGATGGAGTAGAGTGTATGTCCTGTGTGTGATGGAGTAGAGTGTATGTCCTGTGTGTGATGGAGTAGAGTGTATGTCCTGTGTGTGATGGAGTAGAGTGTATGTCCTGTGTGTGATGGAGTAGAGTGTATGTCCTGTGTGTGATGGAGTAGAGTGTATGTCCTGTGTGTGATGGAGTAGAGTGTATGTCCTGTGTGTGATGGAGTAGAGTGTATGTCCTGTGTGTGATGAACTAGGGTATATATTCTGTACATGATCAAATTAAATATGGTTTCTGTGTGTTTTTGAACAGAATGTTCAATTGATTGATCAAATCTGTGTCTCTTGTGATTAAAATCTAAAAGTATTAAAATTTCATCCCTCACTTTAGCTGCTATTGTATTTACTTTTCCCTGACCTTTAAGTACGTCATGTGGTATTTGTAGTATATGCTGAAACTAACAAAAGTTATAAATCATAAACTCAAAGTCAATCTGCGTATCACTGAAGCTGCAGAACTTTCTTTAGAATAGACATTTTAATTTGGTTAACATAATAAAATAGTTCACAAAGAAATCACAGTAACGTGACATATCAATGAGAAACATTACAAAATACCTGTGACTCCAGCCAAAATACCTGGGTGTCTGGGGAATACCCAGCACATAGGTTCGAATCCTCATTAAACACAGAAATCATAATAGCGTGATGCATCAAATGAACAAATCCACAAAGGTGAACATGTCGTAGCTCAGTCGATAAATGCAGCATCTGGGATGCTCTCGGACGTAGGTTCGAATCCTCGTCACGGCCCTGTGGATTTGTTCAAATGAATCCTCGTTACTGCCCCTGACAATTTCCTCGGTAAAACAGTTATTTTTGAAGTTAGACGTATAATATTCAAGGTTATAAAAAATCGCTGAAGAAGAGGCAGTCCACTTATAGGTTGAGAAGAAATATTTATTGAAGAAGTAAACTTCCCAAGAAGTGGATCACTAACTTGTCATGCAGACCGCTTGCTACAACAGTATCACTTACAACACTCTGGCCATTTACCATCCCTTTGGAACGAGGACAAAATACTTACCGCAGAAAATGCCCAACAAGAGCCACATTGTAACTGGTTCTTGACAGGAGTGACGTAGCCGCTGGTGCGCCAATCCACAGCAGCTGGCAGGACCCTTGTCTGGGGGCTGAATACTGTGTTGGCCTCTCGGGACGACGAAGGTACGTATCCGTTCATCCTTTTGTTGAATTCTTCATTCGTCTGTCATACAACAAGTTAGTTTGGACTCGTGACGAAGCAATATATTTAATGCACTACAATATTTATTTTACAAGTATGAGGCAAAAAAATTATGCTAATCTTATAGGTTAAGTTTGTTACGTTGGATTTAAAACGCAGGTAAAGTACTGAAACTGGTTTAGTTAATCAATGTCATATAGCCTCATAACACGAATTGCCAATCATTTACAGATAGGTCCCTAACTATTCCTACGTGCAAAGGGGGATGAATTTATTGATTTGTTATACAATGTAACACTATTTTTGTTACTGCGAAGCAAGTATTATTTACTTGTTGCTTATGCCTCTGATTTACAGCAAATGGTTATTATTCCTCTCAAACTTTGCTTTGAATCTTGCTTAAGAAACCACAGGGAAGAGGTCTCTGAGGTACTTGAAGGCTGGCTACTCCTTATCTAGAGCTGTGACACATTTTGTTTATTTATACAACAGTTCTTACATTCTTGTACAGCAACTAGTACGCGTAGCGTTTCGGGCAGGTCCCTGGAATACGATCCCCGCCGCGAAGAATCGTTGTTACAACCAAGTACACACTTTACTGTTGCGTTAAACAGAGGCTACAGTTAAGGATTTGCGCCCAGTAAATCCTCCCCGGCCAGGATACAAACCCTTGACAAAGCGGTCGCAGAATCCCAGGCAAGTGTCTTACCACTACACTACGGAGACTGGAAAGACATTGCTTCATAAGTCAGCAGACATTGCTTCATAAGTCAGCAGCCTTCACATCCCTTCAACACGTCTTCCCAAAGCTCTCTCAGTCAAAGTTTACACCATATTTTTTAGGCAATTAGCGCCATTTTCTGTGCTTTTGATGCATTAGCAGAAAAAAATAACACTTACTATCCAGGAAAATAATTGCCACGCATTTACTAGTTAATTGCAGCGAACTGAATATTGTGCCATTGTACAGGGACAAATTGAATATTGTATTGTTGTACAAAGGCAAACTGAATAGTGTGTCGTTGTTTTAGGGCAAACTGAATAGTGTGTCGTTGTTTTAGGGCAAACTGAATATTGTGTCGTTGTACAAGGACAAACTGAATAGTGTGTCGTTGTTTTAGGGCAAACTGAATATTGTGTCGTTGTACAAGGACAAACTGAATAGTGTGTCGTTGTTTTAGGGCAAACTGAATATTGTGTCGTTGTACAAGGACAAACTGAATATTGTGTCGTTGTATAAGGGCAAACTGAATATTGTGTCGTTGTATAAGGGCAAACTGAATAGTGTGTCGTTGTTTTAGGGCAAACTGAATAGTGTGTCGTTGTACAATGGCAAATTGATAATTGAGTCTTTGTACAGGGGCGTATTGAATATTATGTCACTGTACAGGGGCGAACTGAATATTGTTTGGAAATGAAGGATCAGTGTAGTGAGATCAACGTAATGAAGGTTCAGTGCACAAAACTGAGCGAAATTAAAGTTCGAAGAGCCATCGTCCCCCCAAGCTTAAAATTACATCTGTCTGACTGATTGCGAGACGAGTATTCTGACCTCTTCACCATAGGTTGTGTTAATGCTTGTGTGAGAAATTTAAACATATATTTCAGGAAATACAATATTATGCATTAGAGACTAGCACAGGATAGCTTTCTGGTTCCAGTGGTTCATCCCGGGTCATAATTCCAACACAATAATAACCACATGGCACAGAGACCAACCATGTCACCAAACTCGTTCATCGCCACGTTGTGGGTAGAGTTCTCCTTTGAAAACTTGACGATGAACTGAAGATTTGTCTGGAACACACTCTTGCGGTGATTTTCTTCTTCTGAGTTCTTATACTTGCGGCCATATTTAGCCTGAAAATTAATAAACGCTTGTAATAAAACCACATTCTTAGTACTTTACACACTGCACATATTCCTAATTATCACACATATTGCAGACCTGATGACAAAACAACATATAAAAAAATGAAGAAACGATGACGTTTTTACGACTTCATAATAGTCCAGGACGGTCCAGGACGGTCCAGGATGGTCCGCAACTTCGTCGTTTCTTCATTTTCAGATGTGTGTTTTGGTTATCATACCCCAGCCTCGTTATTGTGAATCATTGTCTGCATGATGTAGACCGTTCTGATTTGACTAGGAAGCAAAAATACGTATATTTGGAGATTAAACCTAAAGAGCACAGTACTTAATGAGATCTGAACGGTATTTAACATAGTAACAAAAATCATTGGTGCCAATTCGGTTATTAAAGGTTACTGTATTAATATTTGTTGTATTTAAAGACAAATTATTTTATCATCAATCTATTGTTTCTCATTTCTTGTTTCCTTAGCAAATGAAGACGATTCATAGGAAGCCAGAGCAGGCATCACCGAATATGAAAAGTTAGTTTGGTAAAAATGTCTGGAGAGTGCTGTAATGTGCCGTCATCGTTGATGACCTTCGTGCATTGCGTCAAGGGAAACTGAAACGTGTTTCAGGCTAGAGCTGACATTGCTAGTTGTTTGGTATCATAACAGGCGCTAAGTTCGTCTCCAGTCTGTAACGTTGACTGGAGTGGATTGTAAATATCTATCTTATAACTCTTTCGGGATTTGCGCTTATTCTCTTCGTCTGGAACTATGAAAGTAAAAAATTATTGATCATGTAAAGGAAAATATTTGACAAGATGACATATTACAGGTGTCAAGTGTCATTAAGTGTCTAGGGAAATCTGTAATGAGGGAGTATCATAGTATATTTGGAGTAAAAGAGTGTGAGTATTAGGCAAGCATTTTATAAACCAAGCACAATCTCTTTGATTGACCAAGCAATCAGCTCCAATAATTTGTACGTAATGCTTACAGTATTAAATGATTTCCAGAGTTTTGTTATTAAGGGTTTGACCAATACTTTCTTTACCTGTCTCAAGCTCCAGTGATTGTTTTAAGAAACTGACAATATTGTTGAGTGTCAATCTTGCACAAATTTGTCATGCCACCCCTAAAGCACATGGCGGGTAACAAGATGTAGACGTTTTCATGATTATCTCAATTATTAGGTGTTAGATTTGCATATAAAAAGCCGTTTATTAGATCTATAGTATGAATATCTGGATATGAAAAAGGTGAAAATCCATTTTCAGGTTGAACTATTAAGTCACTGATGCCCCTGGACTGGATTATTTAGAGAATCGAGAATTACTGTTGTTGATTTAAAGACTAACTTACTATATATCGGTAAAAACGTTTAGGAAATAAATAATAGAGCGTGATAGGTGTAGGTAAAGAGAGTTATACCATGTAAGCAAGAAGAGAAAAAACTAAAAATATACATTTGATTACACAGCTGGTGGAGAGGAAGAATTATTTCCGGGTGAAAATGACTGAGAGGTACAAGTGCAGTGTTAAGGTGTTTCCAATTATCTCCAGTTAGCAGCAATTAAGAATGAGAGTTTAGGAGGTAGAGCTAAGGCATAAGGCGCGCCCAGTAAAGGGCCGAGAGCATATGCCAACAGAATATACGACTCTATATACAAAATAATACATTATTCAGAGTTCACACTTTGCTATGTTGTCAAAATAAAATCATTACAATAGAGAGATTATAAGCAACATATATAAACGTGAACAATGACTTGATCTAACATAATCTAGGCCTAACATTGGCTATGTTAAGTAAGGCCCTAAGTTACTTTAAAGTATTGTTATGCATTTCTATCGTATATTTTATTTGCTATACAATTTTGTATAGTCAAATTTTGCAAATAAAACACAATGTAGGATGCATCGTCGAGATTAAGGAGGAAGCTTTGCATGATGACTATATGCAAGTCATTCACATCAGTAACTTCTTGCTGTGAAAAAAAATTAAAATAATATTTCTGCTAAGCTTGTACCTATAATTTCAAGATTTAGCTGAGAAAAAATGGATAATATTACCCTGTTAACTATTTAACAACACGAGAGACAGTATAGGTGGAGGAAGTTTGATCTTCTTAAGCTTTGAGATACTCATTATTAGTGTCAAAATTTTTCCAAAATTGTCAAAAATTAACATCAAACACAAATGTCAACTGAAATCACGTCTATGACTCTAAGCTATCACAATAGCATATAATAAAGCATTTTAATCATTAGTTTTATGGCAAAACAAATTTGTTAAAAAAAATTGATTTTTCTTGTTTTTCGTATTTTTTATCGGGGGATTTGCATGAAACGAATACACCGTACACAACGTAAACTTCTCTGCTTACGTGCCAATTTTGAAAGAAATTGGTTGATGTCAACCTTCACCACATGGGGAGAGAATCTATGACTTCATTTATTGTCATTTATTGTCAAGTAACATAAAATTGCTTGTCAGTTTTCATTTTTTATTCAACATGTATGAAACGTGCACCTTATAGGTATAGTTTACGTCTGTTCAATCTGTCTAAACACTTTATTCCTACATTCATTTATTGTATGAATGTTGGCTGTGCCTAATTATTATGCTGTGCCTAATACAGCACTGGGAACTCACCTCAATCATGACACTCTCCGCATTGGAGTTGCCCTTCGCCCTGCCGCCCCATCCTCACTGAACATAGGTGCATCTTTGGAATTGCGATGGCAGACCAATATGGTCGTCATGGTCTGGTATGCCGTAAATCACAGGGTAAGATTGCAAGTCATGAGGAGTCAACGACATCATCAAGAGGAGCCTCGTGTATATATATATATATATAATAAATAATATATATATATATATATATAATATATATAATATATATAATATATATATATATATTTATATATATATATATATATATATATATATATATATATATATATATATATATATATATATATATATATATATCCATATGCGTAACCATACGCGAATCCATACGCCTATGGAAATGTCAAGACACATAAGCCTGGAAACCCACTTCGGCCAATCATTAGCCAGATACCCACACCCACGTACAGACTGGCGAAGCGACTCAACGGCTTGCTGACTCCTTATGTCCTTTGCACCTTCAGCCTGAAGTCTCCAAAGGAATTTGTTGACTTACTGCGGGGAACACGGGCCACAGGGATAAGAGCCTCGTTGAATGTAGAATCACTGTTTACCAACTTACCTGTGGATGAAACAATTGGGATTATAGTGGACAGAGTGTATCGTGATCCGGCCTGTACTCCTCTTGACATACCAGAAAACATTCTAAGGAAACTACTCCAAGCTTGTACTAAAGAGGCACCCTTCTTGAGCCCGGATGGGCACATGTATAAGCAAGTAGATGGGGTCACCATGGGTTCGCCCCTAGGTGTCCTGTTTGCGAACTTCTACATGGGTACCATCGAACAAAAGGTCTTAGTCGACATGAACTTGAAACCGGCCATATACTGCAGGTATGTTGACGACATTTTTACACAGGTACCTGATGTCAGACATCTGCAGGAGCTGAAGGAGGCATTTGAGAGGAATTCTGTGTTGTGTTTCACTTACGAGATGGAGAAGGATGGGAAGCTGCCCTTTCTAGATGTAACAGTCATGGAAAGGAGCGGAGGTTTCCACACTGCAGTCTACACTAAGGAAACAAACATAGGAATGTGCCTCAATGCCAACAGTGACTGCCCAGACAGGTACAAGAGGAGTGTCGTTAACGCTTATGTCGACCGTGCTCTCACCCACAGCTCAGGATGGAAGCAAGTCGATGAAGAACTCTGTAGGGTAAGGCAGGTCCTAGTCAACAATGGCTTCTCCAATGGTTTCGTTGAAGACATCATAAGAAGGAAGGTGAAACGCGATGCAACCTCTGAAGAGACAAATAACACATCACCTGTACCCCATATTAGACTATTTTACAGGAACTTCTTTTCCACAGCTCATAAAACGGAGGAAAGGGTTCTGAAAGATATTGTTAATAGAAACGTTATCACTACATACAAAATTTCAGAAGATACAATTGACGATCTACTATAAAACCAAGAAAACGGCCAACCTACTCATGAGAAACTCTCCAGAAACAAAGCAGAACGCTTTAAAAGAGACCAATGTCGTCTATGCCTTCAAATGCCCACTTGGGGACTGTAAGCCTCAAAGAATTCAGTATATAGGCAAGACAACAACATCTCTTTCTAGGCGATTAACGATGCATAAGAAACAGGACTCCATTAAGGAACATATAATCTCTTCCCACAACCAGACCATCACCAGAGAAGTCTTAACAAAAAACACGGAAATCGTCGATAGATACAGCGATAGCAGGCGGCTAGATATCTGCGAGGCACTACACATTAAGAAGTCGACACCAGCTATCAACAGCCAATTAATGCACAAATATATTCTACCCACTTCAAGACTCCGCACCAATATAGAAGCATCAAGAAATATGGGCCATTAGGCCTTTTGCAGTTACTTCCATTCTTCCCTTTAACTTACAAAATATTATACTCCTTGTTTCGTGTTCTGTCTTGTGTTGAAAGTTTGTTTTCACCTCATCCAAAACTGTTGTAACATATCACCTCACCCATATGCAGGTATAAAATCGAAGCTGTTTAAACTCTGTTCAGTTGTAGTTGTGTGTGTGTGTAAACTAGTCTTTGAAAATGTAATAAGTTTTACGAAACGCGTTCAAGTGTCGCGTCAGACTAGAAATAAAAATTAATTTTGGAGAATTGATTTTTCAGTTACCATCAACAGTGAAAAGAAATATAAGAAACATCCATTTAATCCACTTGACCATCACGACTGGACAAAAACTGATAGTAGCCGAGGCTATTTAGCCCAACAGCCCACTGGCACTCTGATGGTAATCTTGGGCATAGAATTTTATCGAATCACCTCTTTCTTTGGGGCACACGTGAGGAACACAAATGCGGACAAGCCTGAATGGTCCCCAGGACAACCCGTTCTCGCAAATTTAATAAGTCAATATTGACTTATTAAATCTGTGCATAGGTGACATACTTAACGTAATAGATCCCCTTAAAAAGATTCATAGAAAACACCGACCTTACCTAACCTTCTTAGTATGTTAAGATAAGCATCTTATTGCTTCGTAATTACAATTATTACCTAACCTATAATAGGTATAGGTTAAGTAATAATTGTAATTACGAAGCAATAAGATGCTTATCTTAAGATACTAAGTAGGTTAGGTAAGGACGGTGTTTTCTATGAATCTTTTTAAGGGTATCTATTATGTTTAGTATATCACCTATGCACGTAGTTAATAAGTCAATATTGACTTTACGAATTTGCGAGAACGGGTTGCCAGGACTATATGCAACTGAAAACTCACACCCCAGAAGTGACTCTAACCCGTACTGCGAGGAGCAACACAACTGGTATGTACAGGACGCCTTAATCCACTTGAGTATCACAACCGGATGGCCTACCTAACCAACCCTACTTAACCTAACCTTACCTATCTAAGCCTAGGTTATCTTATCTTGAGGTTATCTCGAGATGATTTCGGGGCTTTAGTATCCCCGCGACCCGGTCCTCGACCCGGCCTCCACCCACAGGGGCTAACAGCTGACTAACACCCAGGTACCTATTTTACTACGAGGTAACAGGGACATTGGGTGAAAGAAACTCTGCCCATTGTTTCTCGCCGGCGCCCAGAATCGATCCTGGGACCACAGGATCACAAGTCCAGCGTACTGTCCTCTCGGCCGACCGGCTCCGCTCGACGTAACCTAAACTAACACAATTAAGTCAGTAATTTAAAATCCTAGTATAATTTAATAATTATAATTCAAATAAACTAATTGAAAACAATTTATTGACAATAAAGAAAATCACTCGGCCTATTAGGCAAATCTTGCCCTGCATAGTAGGCCAAGAAGTACGTTCTGGCAACTAGGTACGACATATATTAACTTTGTAAACCTGCAGTTAATATTATTCAAATTGCGTGGCTTACTTCCTGATGTACAGAGCTTGAGTGTTCACCTGCACTACATCTTCTCAACCTTCATCTCCAACAATTCATTTCACTTGTTTACTGTTTCCTTGCCTTTCTTTATTTATTCCTTAGTTCTAACAGATACACCTACTGTCATCTAATACATAAGACACTGGCTTTTGCAATCAACGTTTGAAACACAATCTTCTCTTATTCATTGTATCCTCTTTCTACCAACCTTTCCGTTTAAAATTATTGTACTTACAGTAACTGTTTGTTCAAAAGACCGTTACACAGTGTTGGACCACCATAAAGCTCTTGATACATATTTTTAATTATCTAGATTTCAGGAAAAAGGATATTGACCAAACCGTTAACATTTCTTCTCCTACTATAGCACATATATGTACTATATTAGGCCTAAGATGACATTTATTTAGCCTATGATTACTAGGACACGTCAGGTTTGGTTCCTAACTTTCATTTTGTATTTATATAATGCAAATTTTTAGTTTATAACCTAGTTTGGTTGTTCATATATTATTTAATTAAATCAAACAGTGCTTTAATCAACAAAAATTTCACAGTTGTTTTATTTTTTAATGATAAATGAAACAGATGAAATTCTCTCTGATTAAAAAACAAGCTATTTTTTTATTTACAAGATTTAATATAAATGTTATATAAGCTTCATGGGGTTTGATGTTTAAGTTAACAATTATTTGTGGTTCTAATAATCTGTATTTACTTTAGGCGGCCAAGTAAATCACAATGGCATTCAACATCCAGGAAATTTTAAATGAGAATTGCTTTACCTTGAATTCTTCCCAGGTGGGATGGGCTGCCGCTAGAGCCAAGCCACATAGAAGCAATATTGTCACCTTCATCTGTTGGAATAGAGAAGCAAGTCATTATGTACATAAGATTTCCAATCCTCGCTACTATATGTGTGGTGGGTATGGGCAAATGTTTGTCAAAGGTACATGACATTGACCGGGGTCTGTGGAGCGGCCCGACTTTTGTGGACATTAAAATTTTTACCTATGCATGATCATCACTATAAATGATATATAGTATTGTGGAGATTTTCAACACGCAATTACAGTTAAACTTGATCTTCATGCAATCCTGGCTTCTCCTGATAACTAATAGGGCTGAGTTTCAATGTTCTCCAAAAACCAGGATTTCAGGAGCTGTGAAAGCCAACACCTAACAGGGTACCTCCAAAAACTTGATTTTGCGAGTTACCGGATCTCTTACATGGTTTGCATTGACCATGTCACATTAACGTATAGGTTCTCACTTCATGAATGATAACCCCTATAATCATACCATGTGCTGTTGAATTTTATTAAATGGTACAGGAAAGCATACAGAACAGGCAATCACACTGATTCACTTTAGAATTTATTACAATAGATAACGTTTATCACGAATAGTAACTATAATAATATATATCTATAAGAGAGAATGTCTGTGTTAGAGATAGAAAGCCAGCTTGGAGCTAGCTTCATTAGACTTTGTTCGACCTCAATATTCCTCCATCATGAAATATATTTTTGTTAACTTCAGTTTACAGACTGGAGGATTAGCTTAAATAATATTGAATTCCGATATTGGTTTTAGAAAATGCAGATAACATATTTGCAGTCTTGGAGCAACATTTTGGAGAATGAAGTGTGTAGGCAGCGAGAGATGAGAAAGGGGAGAGGACAAGTGTGAACAAGATGGGAGGAAACAGTGCAAGGACATGTGTAGGGCAGAGAGGGAGGAAAGAGGGTGTGTTGTGGGTGAACATGGGAAGTGCCTGTGGAGAGAAATGGAGAGGGTGTGCTGGGGAACATCTTGAGGTTATCTTGAGATGATTTCGGGGCTTTTTAGTGTCCCCGCGGCCCGGTCCTCGACCAAGCCTCCACCCCCAGGAAGCAGCCCGTGACAGCTGACTAACACCCAGGTACCTATTTTACTGCTAGGTAACAGGGGCATAGGGTGAAAGTAACTCTGCCCATTGTTTCTCGCCGGCGCCCGGGATCGAACCCGGGACCACAGGATCACAAGTCCAGTGTGCTGTCCGCTCGGCCGACCGGCTCCCCGGTCGGGGAGAGGTCAACATGGGGAGTGTTTGTGGAGAGATATGGGGAGGGTGTGCTGGGGGACATTGGGAGTGCTTGTGGAGAGAAATGGAGAGGGTGTGCTGGGGAACATGGGGAGTGCTTGTGGAGAGATATGGGGAGGGTGTGCTGGGGAACATGGGGAGTGCTTGTGGAGAGATATGGGGAGGGTGTGCTGGGGAACATGGGGAGTGCTTGTGGAGAGATATGGGGAGGGTGTGCTGGGGGACATTGGGAGTGCTTGTGGAGAGAAATGGAGAGGGTGTGCTGGGGAACATGGGGAGTGCTTGTGGAGAGATATGCAGAGGGTGTGCTGGGGGACATGGGGAGTGCTTGTGGAGAGATATGGGGAGGGTGTGCTGGGGGACATGGGGAGTGCTTGTGGAGAGATATGCAGAGGGTGTGCTGGGGGACATGGGGAGTGCTTGTGGAGAGATATGGAGAGGGTGTGCTGGGGGACATGGGGAGTGCTTGTGGAGAGATATGCAGAGGGTGTGCTGGGGGACATGGGGAGTGCTTGTGGAGAGATATGCAGAGGGTGTGCTGGGGGACATGGGGAGTGCTTGTGGAGAGATATGCAGAGGGTGTGCTGGGGGACATGGGGAAGGTTGGTGGGGTAAATGGAGGTCTGTATTTGGAGGGAATATAAATGTTGTGTAAATGTTTGAAGAGTTAAGGTCCAAGTATTAAAGACTTACAGTGATTAGAGGAGACGGGGAGGGTGTGTGTTGGGAGAGACAGGGAGGGTGTGTGTGTAGGGATAGACGGAGAGGGTGTGTGTGTGTAGGGAGAGTCAGGGAGGGTGAGTGTAGGGAGAGACAGGGAGGGTGTGTGTGTTGGGAGAGACGGGGATGGTGAGTGTAGGGAGAGATGGGGAGGGTGTGTGTAGGGAGAGTCAGGGAGGGTGAGTGTAGGGAGAGACAGGTAGGGTGTGTGTAGGGAGAGATGGGGAGGGAGAGATGGGGAGGGTGTGTGTAGGGAAAGACAGGGAGGGTGAGTGTAGGGAGAGACAGGGAGGGTGTGTGTAGGGAGAGACGGGGAGGGAGAGATGGGGAGGGTGTGTGTAGGGAGAGACAGGGAGGGTGAGTGTAGGGAGAGACAGGTAGGGTGTGTGTAGGGAGAGACGGGGAGGGAGAGATGGGGAGGGTGTGTGTAGGGAGAGACAGGGAGGGTGAGTGTAGGGAGAGACAGGGAGGGTGAGTGTAGGGAGAGACAGGGAGGGTGTGTGTAGGGAGAGACAGGGAGGGTGTGTGTAGGGAGGGACGGGGAGGGTGTGTGTCGGGAGGGACAGGGAGGGTGTGTGTAGGGAGAAACGGGGAGGGTGTGTGTAGGGAGGGACGGGGAGGGTGTGTGTAGAGAGAGACAGGGAGGGTGTGTGTAGGGAGAGACAGGGAGGGTGTGTGTAGGGAGAAACGAGGAGGGTGTGTGTAGGGAGAGACAGGGAGGGTGTGTGTAGGGAGAGACGGGGAGGGTGTGTGTAGGGAGAGACAGGGAGGGTGTGTGTAGGGAGAGACAGGGAGGGTGTGTGTAGGGAGAGACAGGGAGGGTGTGTGTAGGGAGAGACGGGGAGGGTGTGTGTAGGGAGAGACAGGGAGGGTGTGTGTAGGGAGGGTGTGTGTAGGGAGAGACGGGGAGGGTGAGTGTAGGGAGAGACAGGGAGGGTGTGTGTAGGGAGAGACAGGGAGGGTGTGTGTAGGGAGAGACGGGGAGGGTGTGTATAGGGAGAGACAGGGAGGGGTTTAATAAAAATTAACAAAACCATCTAAGATTGTGAAAAAATGTAGAGGTTCGTAAGTTAATATATATATATATATATATATATATATATATATATATATATATATATATATATATATATATATATATATATATATATATATATATATATATATATATATATATATATATATATATATATATATATATATATGCAACAATGATCACAAAAACACTGATCCAAGTATGCAGAATAACCACATATGAAAAATAGAAAATGCTTAACGCGTTTTCGGCTAATTCGCCTTCATCAGAGCAAAGTAGAAGATTCTATTTGATTCTACTTTGCTCTGATGAAGGCGAATTAGCCGAAAACGCGTTAAGCATTTTCTATTTTTCATATGTGGTTATTCTGCATATATATATATATATATATATATATATATATATATATATATATATATATATATATATATATATATATATATATATATATATATATATATATATATATATATATATATATATATATATATATATATATATGTCGTACCTAGTAGCCAGAACGCACTTCTCAGCCTACTATGCAAGGCCAAATTTGCCTCATAAGCCAAGTTTTCATGAATTAATTGTTTTTCGACTACCTAACCTACCTAACCTAACCTAACCTAACTTTTTCGGCTACCTAACCTAACCTAACCTACAAAGATAGGTTAGGTTAGGTTAGGTAGGGTTGGTTAGGTTCGGTCATATATCTACGTAAATTTTAACTCCAATAAAAAAAAATTGACCTCATACATAATGAAATGGGTAGCTTTATCATTTCATAAGAAAAAAATTAGAGAAAATATATTAATTCAGGAAAACTTGGCTTATTAGGCAAATCGGGCCTTGCATTGTAGGCCAAAAAGTGAGTTCTGGCTACTAGGTACGACATATATATATATATATATATATATATATATATATATATATATATATATATATATATATATATATATATATATATATATATGTCGTACCTAGTAGCCAGAACTCACTTCTCAGCCTACTATGCAAGGCCCGATTTGCCTAATAAGCCAAGTTTTCATGAATTAATGTTTTTTCGTCGACCTAACCTACCTAACCTAACCTAACCTAGCTTTTTTGGCTACCTAACCTAACCTTACCTATATATATAGGTTAGGTTAGGTTAGGTAGGGTTGGTTAGGTTCGGTCATATATCTACGTTAATTTTAACTCCAATAAAAAAAAATTGACCTCATACATAGTGAAAAGGGTAGCTTTATCATTTCATAAGAAAAAAATTATAGTAAATATATTAATTCAGGAAAACTTGGCTTATTAGGCAAATCGGGCCTTGAATAGTAGGCTGAGAAGTGAGTTCTGGCTACTAGGTACGACATATATATATATATATATATATATATATATATATATATATATATATATATATATATGTCGTACCTAGTAGCCAGAACGCACTTCTCAGCCTACTATGCAAGGCCCGATTTGCCTAATAAGCCAAGTTTTCATGAACTAATTGTTTTTCGACTACCTAACATACCTAACCTAACCTAACCTAACTTTTTCGGCTACCTAACCTAACCTAACCTATAAAGATAGGTTAGGTTAGGTTAGGTAGGGTTGGTTACGTTCGGTCATATATCTACGTTAATTTTAATTCCAATAAAAAAAAATTGACCTCATACATAATGAAATGGGTATCTTTATCATTTCATAAGAAAAAAATTAGAGAAAATATATTAATTCAGGAAAACTTGGCTTATTAGGCAAATCAGGCCTTGCATAGTTGGCCAAAAAGTGAGTTCTGGCTACTAGGTTCGACATATATATATATATATATATATATGTCGTACCTAGTAGCCAGAACTCACTTCTCAGCCTACTATTCAAGGCCCGATTTGCCTAATAAGCCAAGTTTTCCTGAATTAATATAATTACTATAATTTTTTTCTTATGAAATGATAAAGCAACCCTTTTCTCTATGTATGAGGTCAATTTTTTGTTATTGGAGTTAAAATTAACGTAGATATATGACCGAACCTAACCAACCCTACCTAACCTAACCTAACCTATATTTATAGGTAAGGTTAGGTTAGGTAGCCAAAAAAAGCTAGGTTAGGTTAGGTTAGGTAGGTTAGGTAGACGAAAAAACATTAATTCATGAAAACTTGGCTTATTAGGCAAATCGGGCCTTGAATAGTAGGCTGAGAAGTGAGTTCTGGCTACTAGGTACGACATATATATATATATATATATATATATATGTCGAACCTAGTAGCCAGAACTCACTTTTTGGCCAACTATGCAAGGCCTGATTTGCCTAATAAGCCAAGTTTTCCTGAATTAATATATTTTCTCTAATTTTTTTCTTATGAAATGATAAAGATACCCATTTCATTATGTATGAGGTCATTTTTTTTTTATTGGAATTAAAATTAACGTAGATATATGACCGAACCTAACCAACCCTACCTAACCTAACCTAACCTATCTTTATAGGTTAGGTTAGGTTAGGTAGCCGAAAAAGTTAGGTTAGGTTAGGTTAGGTAGGTTAGGTAGTCGAAAAACAATTAGTTCATGAAAACTTGGCTTATTAGGCAAATCGGGCCTTGCATAGTAGGCTGAGAAGTGCGTTCTGGCTACTAGGTACGACATATATATATATATATATATATATATATATATATATATGTCGTACCTAATAGCCAGAACGCACTTCTCAGCCTACTATTCAAGGCCCGATTTGCCTAATAAGCCAAGTTTTAATGAATTAATGTTTTTTCGTCTACCTAACCTACCTAACCTAACCTAACCTAGCTTTTTTTGGCTACCTAACCTAACCTTACCTATAAATATAGGTTAGGTTAGGTTAGGTAGGGTTGGTTAGGTTCGGTCATATATCTACGTTAATTTTAACTCCAATAAAAAAAATTGACCTCATACATAGAGAAAAGGGTTGCTTTATCATTTCATAAGAAAAAAATTATAGTAAATATATTAATTCAGGAAAACTTGGCTTATTAGGCAAATCAGCCCTTGAATAGTAGGCTGAGAAGTGAGTTCTGGCTACTAGGTACGACATATATATATATATATATATATATATATATATATATATATATATATATATATATATATATATATATATATATATATATATATATATATATATATATATATATATATATATATATATATATATATATATAACTGAAAATATATTAATTCTCGAAGTGACTCGAACCCATACTCCCAGGAGCCACGCAACTGGTATGTACAAGACGCCTTAATCCACTTGACCATCACGACCGGACATAATGAGGTGATAGCCGAGGCTATTTGAACCACCCCACCGCCGGCACTCGGATAGTAATCTTTGGCATAGCATTTTACCAAATCACCTCATTCTTTGGGGCACACGTGAGGAAAACAAATGCGAACAAGCCTGAATGGTCCCCAGGACAATATGCAACTGAAAACTCACATATATATATATATATATATATATATATATATATATATATATATATGTCGTACCTAGTAGCCAGAACGCACTTCTCAGCATACTATGCAAGGCCCGATTTGCCTAATAAGCCAAGTTTTCATGAATTAATTGTTTTTCGACTACCTAACCTACCTAACCTAACCAAACTTAACTTTTTCGGCTACCAAACATAACCTAACCTATAAAGATAGGTTAGGTTAGGTTAGGTAGGGTTGGTTAGGTTCGGTCATATATCTACGTGAATTTTAACTCCAATGAAGAAAAATTGACCTCATACATAATGAAATAGGTAGCTTTATCATTTTGTAAGAAAAAAATTAGAGAAAATATAATAATTCAGAAAAACTTGGCCTATTAGGCAAAAAGGCCTTGCATAGTAGGCTGAGAAGTGCATTCTGGCTACTAGGTATGACATATATATATATATATATATATATATATATATATATATATATATATATATATATATATATATATATATATATATATATATATATATTATTAAATATGACCGAGAAAGTAAGATTAATAATTCTAACACGAATTTTCTCAATCTTTCGTACATTACGCTTCACTGTTGGAGGTAAATCAAAAATCACTTCTCCAAAATTCATTTTTATTTCTAGTCTGACGCGACACGGGCGCGTTTCGTAAAACTTATTACATTTTCAAAGACTTCACAAATACACAACTGATTAGAACGTATCTCTGATTTTATATCTACATTTGAGTGAGGTGGGAAGGGTGATGTGGCATTAACACAAGACAGAACAGGAGGGGATATTAATAGGGAATTAAAAGTATCAACACAAGACAGAACAGAAACAATGGGTATTGAATAGAAGTGTTTGTAGAAAGCCTATTGGTCCATATTTCTTGATGCTTCTATATTGGAGCGGAGTCTTGAGGTGGGTAGAATATAGTTGTGCAATAATTGGCTGTTGATTGCTGGTGTTGACTTCTTGATGTGTAGTGCCTCGCAAACGTCAAGCCGCCTGCTATCGCTGTATCTATCGATGATTTCTGTGTTGTTTACTAGGATTTCTCTGGCGATGGTTTGGTTATGGGAAGAGATTATATGTTCCTTAATGGAGCCCTGTTGCTTATGCATCGTTAAACGCCTAGAAAGAGATGTTGTTGTCTTGCCTATATACTGGGTTTTTTGGAGCTTACAGTCCCCAAGTGGGCATTTGAAGGCATAGACGACATTAGTCTCTTTTAAAGCGTTCTGTTTTGTGTCTGGAGAGTTTCTCATGAGTAGGCTGGCCGTTTTTCTGGTTTTATAGTAAATCGTCAGTTGTATCCTCTGATTTTTGTCTGTAGGGATAACGTTTCTATTAACAATATCTTTCAGGACCCTTTCCTCCGTTTTATGAGCTGTGGAAAAGAAGTTCCTGTAAAATAGTCTAATAGGGGGTATAGGTGTTGTGTTAGTTGTCTCTTCAGAGGTTGCATGGCTTTTCACTTTCCTTCTTATGATGTCTTCGATGAAACCATTGGAGAAGCCGTTATTGACTAGGACCTGCCTTACCCTACAGAGTTCTTCGTCGACTTGCTTCCATTCTGAGCTGTGGCTGAGAGCACGGTCGACGTATGCGTTAACAACACTCCTCTTGTACCTGTCAGGGCAGTCGCTGTTGGCATTTAGGCACATTCCTATGTTTGTTTCCTTAGTGTAGACTGCAGTGTGGAAACCTCCGCCCTTTTCCATGACTGTTACATCTAGAAAAGGCAGCTTCCCATCCTTTTCCGTCTCGTAAGTGAAACGCAGCACGGAACTCTGCTCAAATGCCTCCTTCAGCTTCTGCAGATGTCTGACATCAGGTACCTGTGTAAAAATGTCGTCAACATACCTGCAGTATATGGCCGGTTTCAAGTTCATGTCGACTAAGACTTTTTGCTCGATGGTACCCATGTAGAAGTTTGCAAACAGGGCACCTAGGGGAGAACCCATAGCGACCCCATCTACTTGCTTATACATGTGCCCATCCGGGCTCAAGAAGGGTGCCTCTTCAGTACAAGCTTGGAGTAGTTTCCTCAGAATACTTTCTGGCATGTCAAGAGGAGTACAGGCTGGATCACGATACACTCTGTCGGCTATCATTCCGATTGTCTCGTCCACAGGTACGTTGGTAAACAGCGATTCTACGTCCAACGAGGCTCTTATCCCTGTGGCCCGTGTGCCCCGCAGTAAGTCCACAAATTCCTTTGGAGACTTCAGGCTGAAGGCGCAAGGAACATAAGGAGTCAGCAGGCCGTTGAGTCGCTTTGCCAGTCTGTACGTGGGTGTGGGTATCTGGCTAATGATTGGCCGAAGTGGGTTTCCAGGCTTGTGCGTCTTGACATTTCCATACGCATATCCAGGTTTATATTCCCCAATGATCTTTGGCAGGTGGAGTCCGGATTTCTTGGCGTTTACAGTTTCGATCAGTTTGTTGACCTTTGCTTTTAATTCGGCTGTAGTGTCCTTCGTTACCCTTTGGAACTTAGTTTGGAACAATTAGGAACAATTCATCAAAATGAATTTTGGAGAAGTGATTTTTGATTTACCTCCAACAGTGAAGCATAATGTACGAAAGATTGAGAAAATTCGTGTTAGAATTATTAATCTTACTTTTTCGGTCATATTTAATAATATATGTCTACAGGAAAGACTGCTACCAAAATATACTAATATATATATATATATATATATATATATATAATATATATATATATATATATTAACCAAATTCTATTTAATTTTGTTTTTAATATTACCTTGGTTAGAAGTGGAGTGTCGACCACTGCTGAGTGTGTGTGATGGTAGAGTGTCGACCGTTGCTGAGAGTGTGGGATGGTGGAGTGTCGACCGCTGCTGGGAGTGTGGGATGGTAGAGTGTCGACCGCTGCTGGGAGTGTGGGATGGTAGAGTGTCGACCGCTGCTGGGAGTGTGGGATGGTGGAGTGAGCACTTGGATGGTGTTACCTGAGGGCGCACCTGGAGTCTCTCACTCTGACTAACGACAGTGCTGCTTATATCCCTCCCTCACTGTGACGTCATCAAGCTGTGTTGCCTCAATCACTTCTGTCTTCAGTTAATTTATTCAAAAAGATTACTACAGTGACAGAAAAATAACAATGTTAGTTGGGAGATCTTATTTTGTTTAAATATTTATTTATATTTTTATTTTGTTGTATATGATAATATACCAAAGTGAGACAAATTTGAATTTAGTTACACGAATGTTGTTAAAGGCAAAACAGGGAATACTGAAGCAGAAGATTTGTTGGGATTATTTGATGATTAATTCCTTAAGCAACGCATTAAGGAACCACGCAGGAAAATTATATTTTTGACTTAGTGTTAACTAATAGAGACACAACATAATGACATCGATATAGGGAGTTACCTAAGAAACAGTGATCACAACGAAATCACATTTAGAATAGAAGTGGAATTAACGTGCAAGAGAGAATTCTGGTAAAGTGCTAGATTTCTGAAAACCTGATTTTATAGGATTAAGAAATTTTTGGGTGGAATAGAAAAGACCTGGGTATGGCGGGTGAAACGGTCTTGGAGCGAGACGTCTCGAACATCCTAGCTATATTCACGTAACAAGGGATTGTGATGTATATTCAAAATATAACTTATTTAAATATTTTCTAAGCAAAGCTGAGGAAAGCACTATACAATACAAATTTATTAGACCAAATAATAATGAACCGAAATGGATAACTATGGATCTGAAAAATCTTATAGGTAAAAATAAAGCTTGGCACGAAAGGATTGACAATTGGAAAGTCAGTCTAGAACAATGATTCGTTCAACCAGTTAAAAATGTTAAAAAGAGAGATACAGAATGTAAAACGGAACTATGAAATTCAAATAGCAGGACAAGCAAAACCAAATCCCTAAAGATTTTTTTCACTCATATCAAACAAAGATTAGATAAAGGATGGTTCATTAAAAACAGGTCAGATAATTGATAACGACAAAGAGATGAGTGAGTAGTATTTTAAATATATATTTTGTCTGTATTTTGATCGTCTTGAAGTGATTGTGAGTCTTCTTCCGTGTTTATTTACCTTCCGATTTTCGTATCGTCGAGAAGCAACATCATTTGCAAATATTGGTGTTCAAATCTGAATCTAAATAATTTATATATATTATGAATACCAGAGGTCCCAGGACAGAACTTTGAGGCACTCCATTTACAACATTTTCCCACTCTGACTTATCTTTAGTTATACTAACTCTTTGTTTCCTTTCGTATAACCATGCCCTAATCCAACTTAACATAGTTCCCACAATACCGTAAGGGTCTATCTTTTTAATCAATTTTTCATGTGGCACTGTATCAAAAACTTTGCTGTAGTCAAAGTACACAACACCACAAACTTACTCCATATCAACTGCCTTAACTATGCTGGAATAGAATGTTAGCAAATTTGTTAAATATTGAACGGCCGTTTGTAAAACCATGATGTGGATCATTAATTAACCTATGTTTTTTCAAGATGATGACGAAGGACTTTTGCAATTATCGGTTCAAACAATTTTCCAATAATAGACGTTCAACTGTAGTTTGCGGCAAGTGATCTCTCTCCTTTCTTGAAAATTGTTACCACATTAGCAATCTTCAACCACTCCGGCACTCTGCCGGACTCTTATGATTTATTAAATACGGTAGACAATGGCTCACGAAGTTCCTCTTTGCATTCTTTCAGCACCAACGCAAACACTTCGTCCAGCCCTGGTGATTTGTTTGGTTTGACTTTTACTATTTGTTTAATAACATCCTCCCTGGTAACTACTAAACTGTCCTCTTCACCACCAATGTAGACTTGTACCACTGAAGGCACAATGTTAAGTTGTTCTTTATATATGTATTATACCATACAAATTCAATTTGTATAGTACATACATTCCTGTGCTTTGACAGGACTTGACAAGTACTCCTCGTCATATACTATGCCATAAATAGTCAGATATCGTGTATTAGGCCAAGGGAAGTTAGGATAGATTAGTTTAGTTTGTCAAAGCAACACAAGTAAAAAATTGTTTTTTCTGTTTGTCCAACTTAATAGTTCAGATTTCGACTTTCTAATTTCGTTTTACGTCGCTATATATACTATGGTCCACATCGTTACTATAAGCACTACCAAAATAGGAGGATGGGCTGTAGAATCTGATGTTCTTCTCTTCCAAGGTGTTTAAGAAGACATACATACCGTATAGCCCACGCTAGAGCTGCATATATCGCCCCAACTTTACTTGTAGTGTCGCAAGCACTCAGTGAATGAATAGCAGGTAGTGCTTAAATAGTTTGCTTTTCTAATGTTTTTCTGGCGCTAACAAAACAAACTGTCACGTATCGCATGTTCAAGTCATTCTGCATGCCTTTTTCCTGTGGTCAACCTGGAACATAGCTAGAACTGTATCGTGTGAACCACCAGTGGCAAACTTCATATCCTCCTCGTGGTCAAAACTATCCATGGCAGGGCCGTCTTAACAGCATGATGGGCCCTGGGGCAAACCAGGGTGCTGGGGCCCCTAAGACAACCAATCACAAGAATAAAAAGTAAACGGTAGATGAAATGAATATATATTTATTTTATTTGTACTTCAGAAAAACTGGTGTTAAAGCATTAAAAACATGCTGAAGAGCAGCAACTAATTCACATGATAAACATTTGAGCAATACACAAGACTTGAAAAATACAATAATACTCAGTAAACTACACAGATCGTGCTTAATGGCACAGAATTAAATTACTACAAACTTATTAAAACAGGCATTTAAGGCATTTCTTTTCAGAGAATTGCTTTATTATTGGCTTGAAGTCAATGGTCTCCAGGGTGTCATTTTCCACGCACACGATTGAAAGCAAGTTCACGCTGCTGATTGTGCTACGAAGCAGCATTTTTATAGGTTTTAGGCTTGAAAAAGAACGTTCTCCTGTACAGTTGGTCACCATCATGAACACATGAACACTCTGAGTACAATTTCAACATTCGGGAATAAAGATTTCTAATTGCCCGAAATTATTTTCTGTTCAGTGTAGGTAGAGTCTCACAATTTTTATCACGAGCCATGTAGTGCTTGAGATAGTCACATTCATTTAAAAGGTCATCATAATTCAGGTCTTTGTGATACACATTAGGCAAACGTTCACACTTTTTTTTAATGCATCAGACGTTTCACCGTGTTGTAGGGGAGGGGGGATTGAAGTCACTAAAGATTAAATGGTTTTCAACTCACTGAAGAAAGAAAACATATTTCCACTCTGTGACTAAGCCTCTGCAGGTTTTGTCAGTGTAAGATTAGAGTGTCCCGAATAAGGACGAGATTTCATCCTTGAATTTTTATGTTTTGATGAGAAGTACCTCTTTTGCTGATGCATCATATCTACTAAGACGCTCACTTTGTTTCCGTTCCCATTTTTCCCCATCATTGTATTCTGTATCTAATCACATACTCCTGGCTCTGAATTCATATTCACTAAAATTTCATTTAGTTTCCTTAAGATAAGTTTTCATAGACTCATGAAGAGTCGTGGCAACAAGGATTTTTATATATTTTGATTACAGGACCATGTTTGCTTTAATAATAATTTGCCTCTTTTTACTTCTTCAAGAATAGTACAACGAACCTGTTGTCCCATTAGTTCAATAAGTTCCTCACAAATATTTGCAAATAAAATATGATGGGTTCCCTTTTCCAGGATTTCCATACATTTTGAGATGTTCTTCCAAGAAAGGTCAAATTCACTCAGCAGCTCTAGTATATCTAAATAGATGTCATTTTTGGCTGACCCAATAATCTGATTTTCTCCATGAAATGGCAAACCTCTAGCGTCAAGATAGCAAATTAAAGAAACCACATGTGTCTAAACTTTATGCCAATATTCCTGCTCTAAGCGATGTTGCTCAAGTAATAAAGAATCTACACTTACAGTTTTTTATGCCAAATCAAATATGCTTTCATGCACTTTCGATTTTCTTCTCTATTTTCATGTTCTACAATAACATTGCTGTGCTTCCAGTCATCGAACTCTAATGTAGTAGAGGGAGATTCTTTCTTGGACAATAGTCGACATACAAAGCAGTACAAATGAGTTTGGGATGGTGAATAGGGTAACCATTTACGTTCTACTTACTCGCCATTCCGCAGTTCACGTTTAAAAACATTGTTTGATAAACACCTTGCCTTCATATTCTCTACTCCAGCTGTTTTATACACTCTGCGTAAGTTTGAAAGGTTGCTATCATGATTCTGACATGATGAGGGCCCACTACGAATCCAGTAATCTATTGTGTTAGTATCATTAATGTTCCCATAGCTCCGGATCTGTCTCTTGGATTGCAAACTCCTTTACTGTTACAAATTTGGGTATTTCCTCCTGTTAAATGTCACCACCAGCAGCAACAGGCAATGATGGTATGTCTGCTAAACTGGATGATTGGTTGCAGGAATGGACGTGGATGTGGATGCTATATCTGAAGGAACAGTACTAGTGGCTGACATTGCAGGAGGGGATGCTGATATGGATGTCATATCTAAAAAATGATATGATTGGCAGTCGTTGCACCTGTGTTGAGCCACGATGTTAATTTTGGAAGTTTTCATATTTTCTTTAACCTTGGGCTGGACGGTAGAGTGACCGTTTCGCTTCATGCAGGTCGGCGTTCAATCCCCGACCGTTCAAGCGGTTTGGCACCATTCCTGCCCCCTCCCCTCCCGTCCCATCCCAAATCCCTATCCTGACCCCTTCCTAGTGCTATATAGTTGTAATAACTTGGCGCTTTCCCTTGGTAGTTCCCTCCCTTCCCTCATTCTCCTCTGCAGCTCTCCTCCTCTGCAGCTCTCCTCCTCTGCAGCTCTCCTCCTCTGCAGCTCTCCTCCTCTTCTGTGCTCCACTCAAAATATTACGTTTCATTTCTGCTGAAAGGGTTATTCACCTAGAAATATATATCTTAAATATTTAGTATTTAGTCTCAGACCATGAAGTAGGATTATATTATATAAGTGTGCTTGCAACAAGACCTAAATATTTAAACATTCTGCTTCCATAATGAACATGTCCTATGCTTGTGGGGCAAGTGCCCATCGGGCATTAACCCATCCGACCCATGCGGTAAGACGGCTTTGACCACTGGATGCACAAAGTGGCATATCACGTACATAGTGTGGGGATAACGGAATTCTGCTAATTTCTGTTCGTGTCACTGATCTTGATGCAAAGAAATGGTTCATGATATGAACACTGTCGTAACTGCTGCATACACCAACGTGGTTCAGTAAGGTAATTAAAGTTTCATGTATTGCTTGTGCCATACAAAGATTGTTCAAGTCATTATAAAAATTAACACCCATTAACAATTGAAAATTAGTCCCCGTGTTGTAGCAGTAAGACATTCTCCTGACATTTCGCGAGTGCTGTGTCTTGGGTTTGTATCCTGCCAGGGAGGATTTACTGGGCGTCAATCCTTAAATGTAGGTTATGTTTATGCAACAGTACAATGGGTACCTGGCTGTTAAACGATTTGGCGTGTCATATTCTGGAAAACATTGGATGAAAATATGCCTGAAACGCTACACGTGCTAGTGGCTGTACAGGAATGTAAGAACTCTTGTACTAAAAAAATATATATAAATAAAATATATAATATATTATCTGGAAAAGTGTGTTGCTCTTCTTTTGGATATGTTTATGATCTGGCGCTATTGGTGATGACATCAGTGCCCTGAAGAAGGTATCCAGAATTTTAGTTCCATTCTTGTCAAAGTGCAAGAGGCAAATATTTAGACAATGTGCATCACATAGTTTATCCTTAAGCTGGAAATCATATTTTCAAGTTCATTTGCTAGTTGTTCTGCCCCTCCCCCCCCCCTCTGTTATTGTCCAGATATATTTAACAGTTTGGCCTAACTCGTCTTGCTAGAAAATACGGAATGAGATTTTTAGCACTGTTTTACATTTGTAACTGTTATAAGAGTGTTAAGCTGTTTATTCGAAACTGAACCCTAAAGATGGCATTCAGAAATCATAAACAGAAATTTCTGACAACTTAAAACCATTTTCGAAAAGGTCTAGGTTTTCTAATAATTTTTCAAAGTGAATTACTCATACATGCTGAGTGATAAAGATTTGCTGCAAATTCACTCTTTACATCACACAAAGATCTTGTCCTGGTAAAAACTTTATTCAAAAAGTAATGTGTTGCTAACAAGAATTGTTCAGCTCTCACCTTCTCACAAATTCATAACAGTCCTAAATCACTTTTAATTCTTTCTGTTGCCACATATAGCACACCATTCACCCTCAAGTTTTTGCTTTAGATACTACTTTCTTTCGAAATGTTCTGTGTCATAATTTTCCTTAGTTACATTGTCCTTAGCAGGGTTCTCATTTTTTTCTGTTCATTCTGCTTTTAATATTTATTATTGCAGTCTAGATGATAAACCACTTCCCATCCTTCTTCTAGTGTTTCATGTCGATCAATATCATCATAAGTCTTTGAACTTCCAGTTAATTTTCTTCTGCTATTATCAGTCCAGTATGTTTATACTGTTATCTTCTACTGCACACATGATATACAATTTTCATAACTGTATTTTACTTTAGTGGGCAGATGGGTTCAGTTGCCCTCTGTTCATGATCTTTTCAAATGGAACCTCTCATCAAATTACCATCGATAAGGCAATAATAAAGTTATTTAGCATGAATAAAGGCATTTCATTTGCAGTAAAACAAATGAAAAAGGTAAATCATCTTAAAAGTGACTTAATGCAGTATTAAAATATTTTGTAAACAATTTAGGTCATGTGGCATTTTTTGGTAGAAGCAACCTTTCCCATGATATAGGCAGCTTCCAGACACAAGTCGATTTGGGCCTGAATGCCATATTGACGGTCTTATTGGAAAAACCTCCTCATCAGAATCACGTACCCAAGCTATAAATCTTTCCTAGGCATGATGGAAACATTTTGTGAAGAGAACAGCTGTGTACACTTCCGTGCCAGGGTCACCCTCGCTGTGGCTCCCACACTAATATGAAAGATTTCTAATTTCTGGATAAACTTTATCATCTTTTGCTGAGCATGTTGAAGTGAATTTATGGTCAGATTTAACTGTACAATCTAAATGGAGACTTACTTCCCTGCTCTAAATCATTTTGTTTATAAGTATATATTTATATATAAAGTTCTTAAGACCCATAGTTATTCATTTGGGGTCATTGTTATTCTATCTTAGAATAACAATGATAGAATAATTCTGTCTATGTCAGCAGTCCCCGTGGTGTAGTGGTTAAGACACTTGCCTGGCGTTTCGCGAGCGCCTTGTCCTGGGTTCGTATCCTGGCCGGGGAGGATTTACTGGGCGCAAATCCTTATCTGTAGCCTCTGTTTAACTCAACAGTAAAATGGGTACCTGGTTGTTAAACGATTTTTCGCGAGGTCGTATTCCAGGGAACATAGGATTAAGGACTTGCCCGAAACACTACGCGTACTAGTGGCTATACAAGAATGTAAAAACACTTGTATATCTAAATACATAAATAAATAAATAAATAAATCTTTTCAATTTATAAGGTATTCTACGTTCCTGGAGTTTAGTAAGAATATTATTCAACGTTATGATGTTAATATATATTTTAATTCCTTGTTTCTTCATCCACCACCAGGTTCACATCAGATCCCAAGACCAACCATCCACCTATGTTTCATCTGTCAAACACACAACGAAACTACGACGTTCCTACAACGTTTGATCAAGTTATAATACCTTCTAACTTGTTGTAGCAACTATCTAGCAACTTTCAAACACGTCACACAAACTTTATAGCAGGATGTAACAGGTTTGTAACAATGTTAAAATTTATACCAATACATTGTGTGCTGGTCTGTCCAAACTATTCTTCCTAAGAAACTCCTTAATTCATCAAAATCAGCATTTCCAAAATCTGGCAAATTAACATATTTTTTTTTACACGTGTATTCCTTTTTACATTAAATCTGACTTCCATGTGGTCAGTCTTCCTTTGTTAACTCCCTATTTCGACATCATATATTTGTGTCTCCCTGTTATTTAACACCAATTCTAAATATTACTTTCACATGTTGCTGCCTTAATATATATTGTTTAAAAGAGCAATTATTAACTAATTCTAGCAAAATCTTCTGCTTCTATATTACTGGTTTTGGTAGTCAAGTTTATACGAGTAAAATTAAAGTTTCACATAACAAAAACACTGTTTTACATGGATGCCCAATTTAGTCCCATAAATGCTTTGCCTCCATTCTGTCGAAGTTTGATACCCTATAAACATCTCCAATTATAAGATTGTTATTACTTTAATTTAATTCTAACAAAGACAGTTTCCGAGTGTCACTGTTTTATCCTTTGTTTGGTACTACATTTAAAATTTTCACTGGCATATAATCTCATCTTTTCCGACAAATCAGTTTATCAGTGTGAAACAATTGTAATCCATTAATTGATGTTCGCCTAATCATTCCTTGTTTTCTATATGCATCCACGTTTCGGTTACTCTAATATTATCTAGTGTTTATGTGCAGACAAAAGCATTTACATCATCAATTTGTATTCAGAATTTTTTATTTATGTAAAAGACCTGTTATAAGTTTATAAACATATTATTAATATACACTGTGTCTTAACTGAATAAATAAATAATAATTATGGTTATTAATATGAATATGTCAATAATGCTTTAAGTTTCAAAGTATATTCTTGAAATAAGTGCTAAAATATATGTTAAATGTCGCTATGATATCAGTATATATAACACGTGTCCATATAAAGGTCGGACCACACGATAATAGTATAAGTTTTGTTTAAATATGGACGAGTTGTCAACTAGTTAACTGCTTGTTTGGGATCTTGAGAAGTTATCTTGAGATGATTTCGGGGCTTAGTGTCCCCGTGGCCCGGTCCTCGACCAGGCCTCCCACACTAGGAAGCACGTAGCAGCTGTCTAACTCCCAGGTACCTATTCCTAGGTAACAGGGGCATCAGGGTGAAAGAAACATTTTGCCCATTGGTCTCCACCTCCACCGGGGATCGAACCCGGGACCTCAGGACTACGAATCCGAAGCGCTGTCCACCCAGCTGTCAGGCGCCCTCGCACTAAAGAGTATCGCAAAGAAATAAATTGCAACTACTGTATTGTCTAAACTCGCTTATATAAATGATATAGGAAGGACCCCCCCTGCCGAATAAGCCAGACATTTGGATAAGCAGAATTCTTACAGAGGAAGTCCAAAAGTGACCATACTCGCAATTTTTTGTACCACAGCCTCCATAAATCTTATTGCCACTCCACACTATAAATAAAAATATAATTTAAGAGAAACTTCAGGTTACCTTGTTGTAATTTGACCTCTTGTGTGAAACTGTTGATCTTCAAATGTGTAGTTCTTGAACATTTATGTAACCTAATCTTCGGTTATCCAAATTTTTGGTTTGGGATATGGTGAAGTTTGGTAGAAAATGATTCGAATCCGATTTTGGCCAGATAACCCAAATATTCGGTTTAGTGGGCTTCGGCTGACCGAGCTCATACAGTATCTGATATACTGTATATGTATACTGAACTTCTTCCTATAGCAACTTTATCTTTTCAACATTTATAACGATAGAATGAAATAATTGTAAATGTTCCTTAAGCTTAAAATCTCATTACAAATATTGGTTAAAATAACTTTATTATGCAGTATTTTCACTTGCAAATTATTCAATCAAATAATTAACACTACAAACAAAACATGAATATGTCCATATCTTGGCTTCTCACAGTACATATTCATTAATTAAAAATTATTCCTAATATCAATATAAGTTGCTTATAAAATTCTAAAGATATCAGCACCAATCAAAGTTGTACAAACTTTTACACTCTAAATCATCATATTCTTAAATCACAGACTGGAATTACTTAATCCATCACATTTACCAAGAGTTATGGTCATGGGCAAAGAAGAGAGTCAAAATTAAATACATCAACATGATTACATTGCCTCCAATTCTTACGGGACGATGAGAAAGTATGCTGGAGGAAAAAGGAAGGCAATACAGGGAAAGGAGATCAAGACATTCTAAAAACACACCAGCATTCAGCCCATCTTCCACAATATACTCACTATTATGCAAGTTCAGTATCGCCACACACACTACTGCTTCATATGACCAGGTGTTAAGTGCTTAAAGTAGGTACTGTAGTCATTTAAAACATTGTATGTCAAACATTCACTCCTTAACAACTTGAAAATTCTTAACCTTATTCAGCAGCAACCTCTGTGTGCTCCTCAAACAATTATCATGTCTACATGGAAGTTCTTGGGCATCGTCTCTGTTTTCTACAGTCAAATTGACACGAACGTAATTACTTTACCATTATCTTCATCCAGTCATTCGATATGGCCAAACTGTCTCGATATACTTTTATCAATCTTTGGTTTAGTGACTTTCAGAAAGTGTGTATTCCTCACCCTGTACTCCTAGCATAACAAATGCAGGTAGTCCATGTCTACACTTCCAACTGTTGATTTTTGGTATAACCATGACACACCAGCATCTCTCAACCAATGGTGAGCACTAGCAGGTTTTTATACCCTCTAGCTACGTCTCTTCCTAACCACAACCTTCATTACATCTGCCACTGTCTTCTCTTGCCTTACTCTACTCTCAATTTCGACAAATTTCTCTTTGTCCATTATAGACTTTAGGTTTTTATACTGATCTACATCTTCTAGGCCTTTTCGGTTTACTTTTATTTTACAGTTTCCTATTCTTTGCAATATTGTTGCTTTATTTTTCCTCATTCACATTTAGTAGTGGTATCTAACATACCCATATTAACAAATCTGCACATATTTCTTAATTGTACTCCATTACTTCTAATCACACACTACATCAAAACCTTCTCTAGAATGGCCTCCCTCATGGGATGGTCGTTTGTATTTGCGTCTGAGCCGACCGGCCTTAATACTCACCGAGATGTGCTTTCGGGGCTTAAGATAAGGCTATGATACCGCCTCTGAACGTACAGGTTCTTGAGACGATTGGGCTCTATCATATCTTCATATGAAACTGTATATGGAGTCTGCCTCTAGCTCATCACTACCTAGTATATTCCATTTAACTACCCTTACACTGAAAAAATTATTTCTAATGTCTCTGTGCCTCATTTGAATACTTAGTTTCCACGTGTGTCCCGTTGTTCGTGTTCCACTCATGCTAAATTGTTTGTCTTTGTCCACCTTGTCAATTCCTCTAAGAATTTTGTAGGTGGTGATCATGTCTCTCCTAACTTCAGTTTTCCCGAGATATGAGGTTCAATTTTCGGAACCTTTCCTGGTAACTAGTATTTCTTCGCTCTGGACTAGTCTGGTGGCCTACCTATGAATCGTCTCTAACTTTATCTTGAGTTCAACTATATATGGATTCTAGGCTGGAGCTGCATACTCTAGGATTGTTCTGATATATGTTGTATACAAGGTTCTGAATAGTTCCTTACACAGGTTTCTGAATAATTCCTTTCACAAGTTTCTGATTAATTCATTACACAAGTTTCTAAAGGCAGTTCTTAGGTTTGCCAATCTATCATACACCGCTGATAAGATCCTTTTGATGTGGGCTTTTGGGGACAGGTTCGGTGTGATATTCACTCCCAGATCTTTCTGTCTTCTTGACTCTTACCATCCCAGATGGTTCTCATCCTAGAGGGTTCCTTGTGTTTGGACTCTTGCTCCCTTTACTAATTTTCATTGCTTTACACCTACCCGAGTTAAACTTTAATAGCCATTTTCTAGATCATTCATCATGTTGTCCAGGTCATACATTGATCCATACGAATGTTGTTCTTGATTATCCATTTTTATTTAGTTTTGAAGTAAAAGCTCCTGTCTACATTAATTTATTGTTGTCTATTGTCTCTGGATATTTATTCAACTTGCCGTCCATGGTGCATCCAGCTATGCAGATACGTGGTCTTTCCTGATGTATAAAAATATTCTAAGGAGGTTTAGTGACTCTGTATTAACAATACTGTACAATTAAGGAAAGTGATATTGCTTGCGGGAAAGTCGGGATTGATAATGATATCTTTTTGAAGCCTTGCAAATTACGTCTTACAAAGAGATCAACATGAACTCCACAAGTGGTCAGAAGACCGGCAAATGCTTTTTAATATCGACAAATATAAGACCTTGCACGTTAGTCATAACAACCCGTGCCATAATTAACAAATTAATAAAATTCTGGTAATTAATAAATAAAGTTAATTAATAAAGCTCCTGATAAAATGCAGTTTGGTTGGATATAGTAAATATGCATAAATTTAGTAAGATTTAGCACCTGTTAGTTAAAGTTGGTAGAGGTAAGTCATTTTGAGGTAAATTTAGCTGAATTTAAGATCTGTTAGGTAAAATTAGAAAGCGATGGACTGCCTTATGGTGGGATTGGATATTATGGGTTAGAGTTTGACATTGTGGGGTAGCATAAGCTTTGATAGAGAAGATTTTGGCAGAATAGTGCAATTTTCTTACATATATTTAGATTTATGCCCTAACTTATTTCATTCTTATCTAACCTAACACAACTATACGTAAATAGGTAGATTGCATGAGTCCAGCATAAGACTGCTGGACGGTTTACCTAAATACATATTAGTGACATAATTGTAATGATGTAACAAGGGGATATTAATGCGGAATTTAATATATTAACACAATGGATATAAATTAGGAAATACTGGTGACAGATTTGTAGAATAGTATATCATAAATAATGCAGTAATATATATATATATATATATATATATACATATATATATATATATATATATATATATATATATATATATATATATATATATATATATATATATATATATATATATATATATATATATATATATTATTAAATATGACCCAAAAAGTAAGATTAATAATTCTAACACAAATTTTCTCAATCTTTCGTACATTTCTTTTCACTGTTGGTGGTAACTGAAAAATCAATTTTCCAAAATTCATTTTTATTTTTAGTCTGACGCGACACTTGAGCGCGTTTCGTAAAACTTATTACATTTTCAAAGACTTTAGTTTACACAATACACAACTGAATAGAACTTACACATCTCCGATTTGTTTATATCTACATCTGAGTGAGGTGGATGGGGTGAGGTGGCATTAATAGGGTATTAATTTCATCAACACAAGACAGAACACGAAACAATGGGTATTGAATGGAAGTGATTGTAGAAAGCCTATTGGTCCATATTTCTTGATGCTTCTATATTGGAGCGGAGTCTTGAGGTGGGTAGAATATAGTTGTGCATTAATTGGCTGTTGATTGCTGGTGTTGACTTTTTAATGTGTAGTGCCTCGCAAACGTCAAGCCGCCTGCTATCGCTGTATCTATCGATAGATACAGCGATAGCAAGCGGCTTGACGTTTGCGAGGCACTACACATTAAAAAGTCAACACCAGCAATCAACAGCCAATTAATGCACAACTATATTCTACCCACCTCAAGACTCCGCTCCAATTTAGAAGCATCAAGAAATATGGACCAATAGGCTTTCTACAATCACTTCCATTCAATACCCATTGTTTCGTGTTCTGTCTTGTGTTGATGAAATTAATACCCTATTAATGCCACCTCACCCCATCCACCTCACTCAAATGTAGATATAAACAAATCGGAGATGTGTAAGTTCTATTCAGTTGTGTATTGTGTATATATATATATATATATATATATATATATATATATATATATATATATATATATATATATATATATATATATATATATATATATATATATATATGTCGTACATAGTAGCCAGAACGAACTTCTCGGCCTACTATGCAATGCCCGATTTGCCTAATAAGCCAAGTTTTCCTGAATTAATATTTTTTCTGTAATTTTTTTCTTATGAAATGATAAAGCTACCCATTTCATATAGTATGATGTCAATTTATTTTTATTGGAGTTAAAATTAACATAGATATATGACCGAACCTAACCAACCCTACGTAACCTAACCTAACCTATCTTTATTGGTTAGGTTAGGTTAGGTAGCCGAAAAAGTTAGGTTAGGTTAGGTTAGGTAGGTTAGGTAGTCGAAAAACAACTAATTCATGAAAACTTGGCTTATTAGGCAAATTGGGCCTTGCATAGTAGGCTGAGAAGTGCGTTCTGGCTACTAGGTACGACATATATATATATATATATATATATATATATATATATATATATATATATATATATATATATATATATATATATATATATATATATATATATATATATATAACTTTTTAGACACTCAACCCACCAGGAGACTCGAACACTGGCCAACAAGGTGGCAGTTGCATGCTGTATCCACTACGCTATACTTCAAAGCCATAAGAGAGGTAGGAATTCTGGGGTATTTAACCAACCAGAAATTCCAATCCTCTCCCAGGCGATGAGATAGTGTGGGACCTCGGATGCTCTTTCATCGGTTCCTGTTATATGGGAAAACTCAGTGCCAAATGCTTAATGCACAGACTACCCTATTCCAGTAGCTGAAGTTTATAACTTTTTAGACACTCAACCCACCAGGAGACTCGAACACTGGCCAACAAGGTGGCAGTTGCATGCTGTATCCACTACGCTATACTTCAAAGCCATAAGAGAGGTAGGAATTCTGGGGTATTTAACCACCCAGAAATTCCAATCCTCTCCCAGGCGATGAGATAGTGTGGGACCTCGGATGCTCTTTCATCGGTTCCTGTTATATGGGAAAACTCAGTGCCAAATGCTTAATGCACAGACTACCCTATTCCAGTAGCTGAAGTTTATAACTTTTTAGACACTCAACCCACCAGGAGACTCGAACACTGGCCAACAAGGTGGCAGTTGCATGCTGTATCCACTACGCTATACTTCAAAGCCATAAGAGAGGTAGGAATTCTGGGGTATTTAACCAACCAGAAATTCACAATCCTCTCCCAGGCGATGAGATAGTGTGGGACCTCGGATGCTCTTTCATCGGTTCCTGTTATATGGGAAAACTCAGTGCCAAATGCTTAATGCACAGACTACCCAATTCCAGTAGCTGAAGTTTATAACTTTTTAGACACTCAACCCACCAGGAGTTATAAACAGGAGTTTTAGAGTGTCTAAAAAGTTATAAACTTCAGTTACTGGAATAGGGTAGTCTGTGCATTAAGCATTTGGCACTGAGTTTTCCCATATAACAGGAACCGATGAAAGAGCATCCGAGGTCCCACACTATCTCATCGCCTGGGAGAGGATTGGAATTTCTGGTTGGTTAAATACCCCAGAATTCCTACCTCTCTTATGGCTTTGAAGTATAGCGTAGTGGATACAGCATGCAACTGCCACCTTGTTGGCCAGTGTTCGAGTCTCCTGGTGGGTTGAGTGTCTAAAAAGTTATAAACTTCAGCTACTGGAATAGGGTAGTCTGTGCATATATATATATATATATATATAAATATATATATATATATATATATATATATATATATATATACATATATATTTATATATATATATATATATATATATATATATATATATATATATATATATATATGCGAACAAGCCTGAATGGTCCCCAGGACAATATGCAACTGAAAACTCATACCCCAGAAGTGACTCGAACCCATACTCCCAGAAGCAACGCAACTGGTATGTACAAGACGCCTTAATCCACTTGACCATCACGACCGGACAAAATGAGGTGATAGCCGAGGCTATTTGAACCACCCCACCGCCGGCACTCGGATAGTAATCTTGGGCATAGCATTTTACCAAATCACCTCATTCTTTGGGGCACACGTGAGGAACACAAATGCGAACAAGCCTGAATGGTCCCCAGGACAATATGCAACTGAAAACTCACACCCCAGAAGTGACTCGAACCCATACTCCCAGAAGCAACGCAACTGGTATGTACAAGACGCCTTAATCCACTTGACCATCACGACCGGACAAAATGAGGTGATAGCCGAGGCTATTTGAACCACCCCACCGCCGGCACTCGGATAGTAATCTTGGGCATAGCATTTTACCAAATCACCTCATTCTTTGGGGCACACGTGAGGAACACAAATGCGAACAAGCCTGAATGGTCCCCAGGACAATATGCAACTGAAAACTCACACCCCAGAAGTGACTCGAACCCATACTCCCAGAAGCAACGCAACTGGTATGTACAAGACACCTTAATCCACTTGACCATCACGACCGGACAAAATGAGGTGATAGCCGAGGCTATTTGAACCACCCCACCGCCGGCACTCGGATAGTAATCTTGGGCATAGCATTTTACCAAATCACCTCATTCTTTGGGGCACACGTGAGGAACACAAATGCGAACAAGCCTGAATGGTCCCCAGGACAATATGCAACTGAAAACTCACACCCCAGAAGTGACTCGAACCCATACTCCCAGAAGCAACGCAACTGGTATGTACAAGACGCCTTAATCCACTTGACCATCACTTGTACATACCAGTTGCGTTGCTTCTGGGAGTATGGGTTCGAGTCACTTCTGGGGTGTGAGTTTTCAGTTATATATATATATATATATATATATATATATATATATATATATATATATATATATATATATATATATATATATATATATATATATATATATATATATATATATATATATATATACACATATATACCAGATATATATATATATATATATATATATATATATATATATATATATATAAATACCAGATATATATATATACATATATACCATGTATACCAGAGCAGAACCCCTGTGTGTGCTCGAATCCATGGTGCATAAACAGCTTTATCCTTCCCAACAGGATCAGCAGGTGGGTTCACAGGGCTACGACCCAACCACATCAAACAAATGCTCAATCCTGCACTGGGAGACATTGCACAGGGCCTCCTGGTGGAACTAACTAGATTCGCCAACACATATTTTGCTGGCAACATACCAGAGACCATACGGTCTCTCTTTTTTGGCGCTACCCTCTGTGCCCTGAGGAAAAAAGATTGAGGAATCAGACCGATAGCTGTGGGCAACTCACTCCGGCGTCTCGTCGCTAAGGCTGCTGCTAGAGCAGTTAGTCAGGCAGCAGCCGACATGCTGAAGCCAAAACAGCTTGAGTTTGGCATTCCTCAAGGGTGTGAGGCAGCGGCTCATGCAGCTAGAGCCTACATTGCCAACATTACGGATGAAAAAACCCTGATAAAGCTGGACTTCAAAAATGCTTTCAATCTGGTTAGAAGGGTTGCAGTACTCAGTGCAGTTCATCGCCTTTTTCCTTCCCTCTACCCGTTTGTAATCTCATGCTACAGCAAGAATCTAACTCTGCTTTTTGGGGAACATGAAATTGAATCACAAGAAGGTATCCAACAGGGTGACCCCCTTGCTCCTTTTCTTTTCTGCCTAGTTATCAAGGAAGTCACCGATAACCTGTCCAGTGAGCTCAACATTTGGTTTTTGGACGATGGTACTCTAGCCGGCTCCACAGCCTCACTCTTGGACGACATAAGAATAATTCAGGAGCAAGGAGCAAGCCTAGGCCTCACCCTGAACCCTTCGAAGTGCGAAATAACCTCCACCAACAAGCACATAATAGAGCAAATAAAGGTTGTTTTGCCTGACATTCATACAACCAACCCTAAGGACAGCACACTCCTAGGTGCTCCTCTTGGAAGGAATGCCATCGACGGGGTCCTTGGTAAGAAGATCACTGACCTGAAGAGGATGAACGAGAGGATTGAAGACATCGATGCTCATGATACCCTTTACCTCATCACCAGATGCTTGTCCCTCCGCAGGTTGACCTACTTTCTAAGATGTTCGCCATCTTTCAACAATATTAAATTAGAAGAGTAAGACAGCTTGCTGAAATCAACACTAGAAAAAAGCCCTCAATTTTTCCCTCAACGACTCACAGTGGAAACAGGCCTCCCTTCCTGTCAGACTCGGGGGCCTTGGCGTGCGCACAGCAACACAAATTGCTGTACCAGCATTCCTGTCCTCTTCAGTGGGGTCTGACAACTTGGTGAAGGAAATCCTACCTGAGCACCTAGTTCAACAGGCAGGGGGTACATGATCCCAGCTTCACAGACTGCACACCCAAATGGGTCTCTCTCGCAGGACCAGCACCCCAACCACCGCCTTCTGAAACCAATAAGCAATCCAGCTGGGATCGCCCTATTGCCGACCAAGAAGCTGCGACTTTGCTAGAAGCTGCGACAACACCACATGACACTGCCCGACTTAGAGCTGTAGCAGCTCTCCATGCAGTTGATTTCTTATTAGCAACCCCAATGTCAGCAACCGGCACCCCGTCTCACACCGCAGGCCCTCCGAATTGCCGTGGCTCTCCGCCTCGCTGCCCCAATCCACACTGAATACAGGTGTATTTGCGGCGAGGCAGAGGCCGACAGATACGGACGGCATGGCCTTCTCTGTCAAAGGACAGGAGAATGGTATGCAAGACACGGCGAGGTCAATGACATTATTAAGATAAGCCTTACCACAGCCGGTTGTCCAGCAGAGAGAGAGCCCCGTTACCTAATGTCCCGCAACTCTGATGAGCCTGTTGGTCGCCCAGACGGAATCACGGTGAACCTCTGGAAGAATGGTAGACAGTTGGTGTGGGACTACACTTGCGTTTCAACTTTAGCCAATACCTAAGTTGACTTCAGTGCTACACAAGCAGGAGGAGCTGCCAATCACCGGGAAGCGGCCAAGTCACGTAAATACAGAAACCTTGAGCACCACTACAATATTGTCCCCATTGCCTCAGAGACACTTGGTGCCTGGGGTAAAAGTGCTGCTAGCTTTTTGCAGGAGTTGGGGTCTAAGCTAATCGAAACAACTAGAGACCCTAGAGCTGCCAGTTTACTTTTTCAGCGCCTTAGTGTGGCAATCCAGAGAGGAAATGCTCACTGCATCCATGGTTCCTGCCCGCCATCTGAGGAGCTGGAGGAGCTATTCAACTTGTGACAAGCAGCCTTGTACCCTGCATGTAATCAATATTTTAACTTTTTTTGTGTAATGACATTTTCAAATAAAGTTAGATAAATATACACACATACCAAAAGAATAGAGGTGGTAGGAGAAGAAAATATCGAAGTGTTCAGTGAGGATCCACAAGGTCTTCTCTGAGTACTCTTTATTTTCTTCTCCAAGGCTATGGGTCCCTACACTTGCACCAGAGGTGGTACCCCTTCTAGGTTTAAAAAAAAAAAAAAAATATATATATATATATATACATATATATATATATATATATATATATATATATATATATATATATATATATATATATATATATATATATATATATATATATGTGTGTGTGTGTCTGTGAGGATTGAGCTCTTAGGATGCTAGATGTACGATACATATAAGTAAAATTACGACTTTTGGGCCAAATTTAGGTTAAAATCAGCATTTTATTAATGATAGTCTAAACATATCTGGGAAAATGTTGTGAAAAATTGTGTATTGACTGACCAAGTTGTGTGTGACTATACGTGCTAAATGTGTAATAATTGCAGTTGAGCATTTATTGTCTCCCTGCAAATTGTGCTGCATTTGTATTTTACAAGCTCTGTGTGTTTGCATTTGTGCAAGTTGTGTAATAATTGTGCAAGATATTTATTAATTGTGAAAGTTTTTAATTTTATTTGCGAAAATTTTGTATTTGTGCTAGCTGTGTATTGATTATATTTGTGCAAGTGTTGTGTGAATGTATTTATGCAGGTTGTATACTATTTGCATTTGTGTAAGAACTCTATCGTATTTGTGTAAGGAATGTTTTAATTGCTGTAGTGGAACTTGTGTAATTATATTTTGTGCAAATTGTGCATTTTGTTTAAGTTATGTGTGGCTGTAGTGTACAAGTTATGTATCTGTTGCTTTTCATGAAAAATAGGACTTTGTGTGAAAGTGTATTTGTTTTTGTTACAGTGTGCACTCATTTTGTGAATATAATGTACAGGTTTATTTTTATTTTCTGGTGTGAGAGTGTATTTAATTTGTACAAGTGAATATGCACTTTGTGATATTTGTGCAAATGCCATTCTTTGTGTAAATGGTATATTTTGTGTGTAAATATGATTTTTGACCAACTGTTGTAGTATGTAGATATGTCGTACTTTGTGTGTAACTGATATTTATATGTTGCATTATTTAATCATTTGTATACATTTTAGTCTCGTACAAGCGTGTCATTGTGTGTATGGTGATACATAATTATTATTTCTTAGTATTTTTAGTATATATTTTATCTCAAATTGTTATATTAGGTGTGTTTACTTCAAAGTGGCACAAACACACGACATCAATATGTAAACATTTTGGTGTAGGTAGGTGGCATTTAAGCATATGATTAGGCCTGAAGTTGGGAAGATCATATATAAATTTGCTGTGTTTTGATATATTAAAGTAGTTAGCAATATTTTTGGATTTCCTTGAATATTATATATATATATATATATATATATATATATATATATATATATATATATATATATATATATATATATATATATATATATATATATATATATATATATATATATATATAAATTATATATATTATATATATTCACTATATATAATATATATAAACAAAATCCATCTATCTATTTTTTTTTATTAACATATTAGGTACATCTGCATTAGTGCAGCTACCCTAGACTATATAAAGTGGAGTACAGTGTGTCTAAAAAGCTAACTAGGTGATGCTAAAAAATCCCCATCACACAGGATGGTTAGTCATACAGAGGCATGTGATAAGCGGTCTGCACTGGCAGACTCCGGATGCATTTTGAGGATATCAACAACACAAGATTGAATAAGGTAGCAGTGGTAATACAAGTCCCCATCTCGCAGGATGGTTAGTCATACAGAGCCATGTGTTTAATAGCCTGCACTGGCAAATTTTGGGTATACTGTGAGGATATCTTCAAGAATACGAGAGTGAATAAAGTAATTGCAAAGCTCCAGGTACCTCATGCCAACTGGTCTGAAAGGTCTAATAACTGGGCATTCAGTGATGTAGTGCGGGAGATCATGCCGTAGTTCCTGCTCACAGAGTTTGCAACTGGAGTGCTCAGGATTGGGAGACCCGTCACCTGCAGCCACCTGCCACAGGTAACGGTAACCCAACCTGATCCTTGCAACCACTGTGTCGCACAGTCTAGTGGACGTTTTGTGCTGTCCATAGATGTAGGTTTCAGATCTGAACAAATCATAGCTATTTATACTAGTACTTTCAGGTCGTTGGGAGTCAGTAAGTTCTTTCCTATCAGATCAGAATGTTTGGACCAATACAGTTTTGACAGCAGAGATGGGGGATACCTAGATCTAATTCAACTTCAAACTTGTTACACGCTAATTTGGCTGCAATGTCTGTCTCATTATGATGGGTTATATTTATGTGTGAAGGTATCCATACAAAGGAGATTCGAGACCCTTTACTCTGTGCATCAATTAGGTCATTTATAATTGGGAGTATGAGGTTCTTGCTGTCGATCTTCCAAGAGAAGTTTTCGATTGCTTGAAGAGCAGACTTTGAATCGCAGAATATTATTCCTCCTCCAATGTTTTTTAATGTGCTGGTTGCTAAATGTAATGCTGCTAGTTCTGCTTGTGTGGAGGTCAGCCAGTTGTTTAACCTGACACTGACAGTCTTTGTGCAAATATTATTTCTATAAAACCTACATGCCGCTGCAGTCCGTCCAGTAGAAGACTGGACTGAGCCGTCGGTGTAGACACAGTGCTCGTGAGATCTTAGACTCTCGATGGAGGAGGCAATTGTTTCAAGAGTGACAGCTTTGAGTAGAGCAAGATTCTAATTATCTTTCTTGGTGACAGGTGTGTATGATACTTGAATGGTGGGGTACAGATAAAGAGGAATATCAGAGACAGGTAGATTGCACTTAAAAGGAATGTTAAGTTTAATGAGATTGTAAGCATTGTTTCTCAGCCAATTATCATAAAAGGAGTTAGTTGGTATGTCGGCACCAGTCAAAAGGGTGTTAACAGCACTAAATAATTTGTCTCTGAGCAATGCAGGAGATGTAAGATCTCTCATGACTTTAAGGCAAAAGGTGGTGTTTACTTGCATTATTCTCTCTAGTATGGTTGGAAGCTTCAGTTCTTCCGTCATGTTGATGATTCTTGTGCATCTTGGGGCACCAAGAATTATCCTCATGGCCTCATTCTGTACTACTTCAAGTTTGTCCAACACAGAGGAGGGGAAATTAATTAAGTGCAAAGCATTATAATCAACGAGAGATCTAACAAACATCATATAGAATAGTCTAGCATATTTAATATTGATACCAATATTCTTACCAGTAAGTGTTCTCAATGGTTTTAGTCTTTCTTTTAACCTACGGTGTAGATCATTTACAATGTCACTGTTAATACTAACATCTATCTATCTATCTATACACAGGATTAACTCTACGGCACATACTCATACATATTCATCTACTACTATTCCTCTCCTTTTCTCCTCTTCAACATTCCTGTGCCTTTACTCTCCCTACATGACCACATTCAACCACATAGCCTCCCGCCCCCCACTCCTACACAACCCTCGGTCAAAGGCCCTACGCACCTAATGTGTAGCCTAATGAGCTCACCTGCTCAGGTGCTGCGCACGGTCGTAGTCGCACAACTACAGAGGTAGTTTATTTTTAGTAGTTTAGTAGTTGTACACTACTACAGAGGTAGTTTTACACTACTTGAAACCTTACATTCAGAGGTTCATAGCTGCTCTGGAGAAAGTGTAACACCGGTCAAAAAAAGTCATTCCAGAGCTAAGTTAACATACATATCAGCAACGGTTGAGGGCCACAGGCCTAACAAAACTGCAAGCCAGGTATGACAGGGCGGATCTGATTGAAAGTTTTAAAATACTGAACAAATTGGAGGATATTGATCCTGACAATTTCTTCAAAAGGTCAGATATAATACAAAAAAGGAACAACGGTTGTATACTGAACAAGCGACAAAGTAGGACTGAGAACAGGCGATGCTTTTTCACCCACAGGGTGAACAACTAATGGAATCGCTGAAGATCAAGTAAAGGTTTAGGGATTAATGTGGTATAAATTACATCTGACTAAAAGGTGTAGTGTTCCCCAAAACAGGCTGCTAGATAAAGTTTTTGTGTAATTTTTCAGGTCTGGGAATGACTGCCCAATAAGCAGTTAAAATGGCTAGTATCCAGCTGAGTTGCCAGATATATGAATTGTGGTGACACTTTGGACAACTATTTTGGATGAACTTAGCACTGCATAATTAATGTTGCTGCTGCAGGTGTGGTCTCACTATAAATAACTACTACAATTTCCCCAAATATGATCACCATACAATTATTTAATTATTGTGTCCCAAAGTGACATCAGTGACGTGCATATATTCACAGTGAGAGGGTACGTTACCTGGTACTCCGATTGTTATATCATTGTAATAATGAAAGAAGTAGAGAAGGAAATGATGAATCTATGTGGTGTTCTGAGGACAGAGTGGAATTCCCTTCGAGAGGAGCTACGACAGCAGGAACAGCGTAAGAAGAAACAAAGAAGGAAAGCAGTATTAAAAAGTCCTCGCCTTGGAATGTCGCACAGGACAGGGGTCTTAAAAAGACTCTGTCAAGGTCGCCTACCGATGTCCTAAGAACTTCCAACTCATTCGCCGTGCTGGAAGACGAGTGCTGTAGGGAGCCTGCCGTTCACTCAAACGGCAAGGCAACGAAGAGAGCGCCGGTCCCTCAAGCTACTTACAAAGTAAAGGAAGTAGCTAAGTGAATTTTGTTGAAGAAGATTCGAAGGTGAGGTATTTGGATAGAGTTTTTTGTACCAGGTATATGGGGAACATGTTAAGGGTTTGCTATCCAGGAGCTGGAATTGGTGATATAGTAAACAACATGAATGATATTATGGCTGGAAATGGGAACAAACCCATTACTTGTATCAGTGCCGGTGATAATGATGTAGGACGAGTTAGGAGTGAAGCACTGATTCAGAGGTTTAAGAAATCCATAGAATTAGTTAGTTATAAGGGAAGAATACCGATCGTATCTGCCATTCTTCCAAGAAAGGGAGTTGCAAATGAATGGTTGTCAAGGGCACATGGTGTCAATTGTCGACTGGAAAAATATTGCAAATCAAATGCAATATCATTCATTGATAACTGGGAACACTTCTTCGGAAGAAATGACATGCATGCTCGGGATGGGGTGCATCCATCGAAGGCTGGGGTTGATGATGTTGCAAACTCGTTGGAACCTTTGGCAGGAGGGGTTTGTTTGGTTTTAAACTGTTAGTAGATAGTGGAATGGGAACTGGTATGGAGAAATGGAGTAATAAAAATATGTTTTTGGGAAAACAAATTGGCAAAATGAACAGGGAAAGAGAAGGGCACCAAAACAATAATACACTTATGGTATATTACACGATCAGTAGGAGTCTAAGAAACTAAATAAACGATTTAAATTCTCTTGTTTGCGCAGAAACAATAGATATTATTTCAGTTTGTGAAACATGGATGAATGTAGAAAACGGAGAACTATTAGCTGAACATCAAATAAATGGATTTAAATTATTTCACACAGATATATATATATATATATATATATATATATATATATATATATATATATATATATATATATATAGAAGTTTGTGAGGGTACCACCTCTGGTGCCAATGTGGGGACCCATAGCCTCGGAGAAGAAAATAAAAAGTATTCAGAGGAGACCTTGTGGTTTCTCACTGAACACTAATATTATCTTCTCCTACCACCCCCATTCTTTTGTATGTACACATATATATTTACTTTATTTGAACTTTGTTACAAAAAAGGAGTTACATATGGGTTACAAAGATGGTTGTCATAGGTTGTCGAGTTCCTCCAGCTCCTCAGATGGCGGGCAGGAACCCTGGATGCAGTGCGCATTTCCCCTCATATGCGCATATAAGTATATATATATATATATATATATATAAATATATATATATATATATATATATATATATATATATATATATATATATATATATATATATATATATATATATATATATATATATATATATATATTAGACTAGGAGGGGGAGTGGCCATATATGTTAGTAAAAATTTTAAATGAGACTACATTTATATATATATATATATATATATATATATGTCGTACCTAGTAGCCAGAACTCACTTCTCAGCCTACTATTCAAGGCCCGATTTGCCTAATAAGCCAAGTTTTCCTGAATTAATATATTTACTATAATTTTTTTCTTATGAAATGATAAAGCAACCCTTTTCTCTATGTATGAGGTCAATTTTTTTTTATTGGAGTTAAAATTAACGTAGATATATGACCGAACCTAACCAACCCTACCTAACCTAACCTAACCTATATTTATAGGTAAGGTTAGGTTAGGTAGCCAAAAAAAGCTAGGTTAGGTTAGGTTAGGTAGGTTAGGTAGACGAAAAAACATTAATTCATGAAAACTTGGCTTATTAGGCAAATCGGGCCTTGAATAGTAGGCTGAGAAGTGCGTTCTGGCTATTAGGTACGACATATATATATATATATATATATATATATATATATATATATATATATATATATGCGGAAAATCCACAGAGAAATATGAAATGAGGTGAACGTTTCGGCTTTGTTAAAGCCTTTGTCAACACCAGACTGACTGACCAGTCAGTCTGGTGTTGACAAAGGCTTTAACAAAGCCGAAACGTTCACCTCATTTCATATTTCTCTGTGGATTTTCCGCATAAAATGATCAGTGTTTTGTGATCGTCAATTGCATATATATATATATATATATATATATATATATATATATATATATATATATATATATATATATATATATATATATATATATATATATATATATATATATATATATATATATGCAAACAAGCCTGAATGGTCCCCAGGACTATATACAACTGAAAACTCACACCCCAGAAGTGACTCGAACCCATACTCCCACAACTGGTATGTACAGGGACGCCTTAATCCGCTTGACCATCACGACCGGACATAAGGAAGTGATATAGCCTCGGCTATCACTTCCTTATGTCCGGTCGTGATGGTCAAGCGGATTAAGGCGTCCCTGTACATACCAGTTGTGGGAGTATGGGTTCGAGTCACTTCTGGGGTGTGAGTTTTCAGTTATATATATATATATATATATATATATATATATATATATATATATATATATATATATATATATATATATATATATATATATACATATATATATATATATATATATATATATAGATATATATATATATATCTAGTCTATATATATATATAGACTAGGAGGGGGAGTGGCCATATGGTCATATATGTTAGTAAAAATTTTAAATGTAGTCTCAAGTCTCAAAGAGGGAATCAAAACTCAGCCACACACAAAAACTATTTGGCTAGAATTAAACGAAAAAACTAGAAATCTTATAAAAGGAGTTATATACAGGCCACCAAACTTAGACAGACAGGAAGCAGCGCATTTATTGGATGAAGTATCTAGAGTATTTAGGTCAAACAGTATTTGTGTCATGGGTTACTTAAATTTCAGTGGATTTCACTGACTTAACAAAACAGGGAATAATGAAGCAGAAGATTTTCTAGAATTAATTGATGAGTGCTTTCTTAAGCAACACATTAAGGAGTCATCGTGGGAAAATAATATTTTAGACTTAGTGTTAACTAACAAGGAAACACAAATAAATTGACATCGAAATAGAGAATTAGCTAGGGAACAGTGATCACAAAGAAATCAGATTTAGCATACAATGGAATAGATTTGTATGAGAAAATTCTGTTAAAGTGCCAGATTTTCGAAAAACTGATTTTAATAACCTAAGAATTTTTTTGATTGAAATAGATTGGAAAGTCCTGGGCCGGTCTTGGAGAGAGACGAGAACCCAATGATGGGTGATGTAAAAAATAATTTTGATGTTGATTCAAAATATAAGTTATTTAAAAAATTTCTAAGCAAAGCACAGGAATGTAGTATACCATACAAATTGACAAGATCGAATAATAATGACCCGAAATGAATAACATAGGATCTGAAGAACCTTACAGGGAGAAAAGAGTTTGATAAAAATGTATTATGAATGGAAAGTCAGTTTAGAACAAGAACTCGTCCAACTGGTTTGAAATGTTAAAAATGAGATAAGGAGGGCAAAAAGAAACTATGAAGTTCGCACAGCAAGACAAGCAAAGAGAAATCCTGAGGATTTTTTAAGTTATATAGAACAAAGATTAGAGAAACGATAGGTCCATTAAAAACTGAGACAGGTTATATAACTGATAATGACGAAGAGATGAGTAATATTTTTAATAAATATTTTATTTGTTTATTTACTAAAGTGGAACTTAACATTATGCCTTCGGCCAAACAAGTCTATGTGGGTGGGAAAGAGGATAGGTTGACTAGTTTAGCAATTACCAAGGAGGTTGTTATTAAACAAATAGTGAAAATGAAACCAAACCAATCCCCAGGGCCAAACGAAGTTTTTCCAGGGAGGTTAAAGAATACAAAGAGGAACTTTACGAGCCATTGTGTACTAAATTTAACACATCATTAGGGAAGAGTGCCAGAGTCGAGGAAGGTTGCTAATGTGGTATCATTTTTTAGAAATAGATCACTTGCATCAAACTATTGGCCAATTAGCCAAATGTTTATTGTGGGAAGGTTACTTGAATCGATAACTGCAAATACCATTCGTCTTCATCTTGAAAAACGTAAGTTAATAAATGATTCACAACATGGTTTTACAAATGGCCGTTTATGTTTAACAAATTTGCAATCATTTTATTGCAGCATAGTTGGGGCAGTTGATAGTGGTAAGGTTTGTGTTGCTGTGTACCTTGACTTTAACATAGCTTTTGATACATTACCATACGAAAAACTGATTAAAAAGATAGAGGCTCATGGTATTGGGGTTGTATAGCTAGTTGGATTAGGGCATGGCTATACCAAAGGGAACAAAGAGTTAATATAAATGGGGTTAAGTCAAAGTGGGAAAATGTTTTAAGAAGAGTGCCTCAAGGCTCTGTCCTGAGACCTCTGTTATTCATAATATGTATACATGATTTAGATTCAGGCTTGAGCAGGTATATTTATAAATTTGCCGATGATACAAAAATCAGGAGGGAAATAAACACGGAAGAAGACTCACTATTACTTCAAGATGATTTAAATAAGGTTATAAAATGGTCAAAAGATTGGCAGATGCAATTTAATGCTGACAAACGTAAGGTTTTGAGACTAGGTATTGATGATAGAGTTACAAGATACGAGCTAGATGGTGTTGAGATTGCGAAAATCTTTACTCCCACATCCCTTTCGCAATCGGACTGCAAAAGATATCTGGGAGTTATGATTAGTAACAATCTAAACCCAAAAATTTAATACATAAATGTTCGTAATAAAGCAAACAGGTCACTGGGATTTATTAATCGAGGCGTTAGTAATATGACACCTGATGTTGTTATTCTGCTATATCTTGCTCTGGTTAGGCCCCATTTACATTATGTCATTCAGTTTTTGTGGCCATACTATAGAATGGATATTAATTCACTAGAATGCCTCCATCGTAGGCTGACAAAGTTATTCTCACATATTAGAAACCTGTCATATGAAGAATATGAAGAAAGATTGACAAATCTTAAATTATACTATTTTTATGCTATTGTGATTTCTGTGTATATTGAAGTAAGGGCGAAGAGGTAGAACAGTTTGTTGACAGAGCCCAGGTGCACGGGGTGGGGGGGGGGGGAATTGTGTGAAACCCTGGTTGTGTCTCGGAGAGGTTGTAGGATCCGTGTGAGGGTAGTAGCACTCCCGGTTGCAACCGGATTGCAATGCCATAACAAGTTGACTAAGTCTTGAGTACCTACTTACTGCTAGGTGAAAAAACGCATTAGGTAAAAGGAAATTTGCCTAACCATTTCAGTGCCGTCCGGCATGCGGACCCAGAATTCTCGGTTGTTCACTGAAAACGAACCCGAATGTACTACCGGGACCCCTTAGAATGTAGACAATAATGTAGAATAAGAATGTAGACTAAACTAGAATGTACACTATTATTAAAAATGTATAAAATGAAAAAATCAAGTTCTTATCCATATATATACACTTGATAAGGTTAGGCTGAGTTGGTTAGTTCAACAGTAGTATGAGTTGAATATATTAACTGTAATAGCTCTAAGGATTTCAGGGCAATGATTAATGGATCCAATTATATTTGCTAGCTTTGAGATTTCAATGAAATGAGTAATGGAACTATATATATCTGTCTGCCAGCTTGACGTTTTCATTCATGACGGTAATGGATCTAATTACTAATAGTGTGTGAGATTGCGTGTGTGTATTCACCTAGTTCTGCTTGCAGGGGGTGAGCTCTGCTTCTTAGGCTCACCTCTCAACTGTCAATCAACAGTTACTAACTACTATTTTTTTCCACACACACACACACACACACACACACACACACACACACACACACACACACACACACACACACACACACACACACACACACACACACACACACACACTTCGCTGGAAGACAGAAGAGTTAGGGGGGACATGATCACCACATTCAAGATTCTGAAGGGGATTGATAGGGTAGATAAAGACTCTTTGGTCCCGCCGCTCAACCGTCAATCAACAGGTGTTCAGGTTCCTGAGCCTATTGGGCTCTATCATATCTACTCTTGAAACTGTGTATGGAGTCAGCCTCCACCACATTACTTCCTAATGCATTCCATTTGTCAACCACTCTGACACTAAAAAAGGTCTTTCTAATATCTCTGTGGCTCATTTAGGCACTCAGTTTCCACCTGTGTCCCCTAGTGCGTGTGCCCCTTGTGTTAAATAGCATGTCTTTATCAACCCTGTCGATTCCCTTGAGAATCTTGAATGTTGTGATCATGTCCCCCCTAACTCTTCTGTCTTCCAACGAAGTGAGGTACAATTCCCGTAGTCTCTCCTCGTAGCTCATACCTCTCAGCTCGGGTACTAGTCTGGTGGCAAACCTTTAAACCATTTCCAGTTTAGTTTTATGCTTGACTAGATATGGACTCCATGCTGGAGCCTCATACTCCAGGATTGGTCTGACATATGTGGTATATAATGTTCTGAAAGATTCCTTACACAAGTTTCTAAAGGCCGTTCTTATGTTAGCCAACCTGGCATATGCTGCTGATGTTATCCTCTTGATATGAGCTTCAAGGGTCAGGTCTGGTGTGATATCAACCCCCAGGTATTTCTCTCTCTCTGACTCTTGAAGTATTTCATCTCCCAAGTGATACCTTGTATCTGGTCTCCTGCTTCCTACCCCTATCTTCATTACATTACATTTGCTTGGGTTAAACTCTAACAGCCATTTGTTCGACCTTCCTGCAGCTTGTCCAGGTCTTCTTGAAGCCTCAAACTGTCCTCCTCTGTCTTAATCCTTCTCATAATTTTGGCGTCGTCAGCAAACATTGAGAGGAATGAGTCTATACCCTCTGGGAAATCATTTACGTATATCAGAAACAGGATAGGTTCAAGCACAGAGCCCTGTGGGACTTCACTGGTGACTTCACGCCAGTCTGAGGTCTCACCCCTCACTATAACTCTCTGCTTCCTATTGATTAGGTACTCCCTTATCCACTGGAGCGCCCTACCAGTTACTCCTGCCTGTTTCTCCAGCTTATGCATCAACCTTTTATGGGTACTGTGTCAAAGGCTTTCTGGCAATCCAAAAAAATGCAGTCCGCACATCCTTCTTTTTCTCGCTTAATCTTTGTCACCTGATCATAGAATTCTATCAAGCCTGTAAGGCAAGATTTACCCTCCCTGAACTTATGTTGATGGGTTGTCACGAAGTCTCTTCTCTCCAGATGTGTTACTAGGTTTTTTCTCACAATCTTCTCCATCACCTTGCATGGTATACAAGTTAAGGACACTGGCCTGTAGTTCAGTGCCTCTTGTCTGTCACCCTTTTTAAATATTGGTACTACATTAGCAGTCTTCCATATTTCTGGTAGGTCTCCTGTTTCCAGTGACCTACTATACACTATGGAGAGTGGCAAGCAAAGTGCTCCTGCACACTCTTTCAATACCCATGGTGAGATTCCATCCGGCCCAACAGCTTTTCTCACGTCCAGCTCCAATAGGTGCTTTTTGACCTCATCTCTTGTAATTTCGAACCTTACCAAGGTCACCTGGTTTGCTGCCACCTCTCCTAGCGCCGTGACTTCTCCCTGTTCTATTGTAAAGACCTCCTGGAACCTTTTGTTGAGTTCTTCACACACCTCTTTGTCATTCTCTGTGTACCTGTCCTCGCCCACCCTAAGTTTCATCACCTGTTCCTTCACTGTTGTCTTCCTCATGATGTGACTGTGTAGTAGCTTTGGTTCGGTCTTGGCTTTATTAGCTATATCATTTTCATACCTTTTCTCAGCTGCTCTTCTCACACTAACATACTCGTTCCTGGTTCTCTGGTATCTCTCTCTACTTTCTGGTGTTCTGTTATTACGGAAGTTCCTCCATGCCCTTTTGTTCAGCTCCTTTGCTTTCATACATTCCCTATTAAACCACGGATTCTTCCTTTGCTTCTCTGTTTTTTCCTGTTGGGCTGGGACAAACCTGTTTACAGCCTCCTGACATTTTTGGGTGACATAGTCCATCATGTCTTGTACGGACTTGGTTCCGAGTTTTGTGTCCCAATGTATATCCCATAGGAATTTATTCATCTCCTCATAGTTTCCCTTTCGGTACGCCAGCCCTTTGTTTCCCAGTTCTTTTTTGGGGGTGATAATTCCTAGCTCAACCAGGTATTCAAAGCTCAATACACTATGATCACTCATTCCCAAGGGGGCTTCCAACTTAACTTCCCTTATATCCGACTCCTTTAGGGTAAATATCAGATCAAGCAAGGCTGGTTCATCCCCTCCTCTCGTTCTTGTCGGTCCCTTGACGTGTTGACTAAGAAAGTTTCTTGTTGCCACATCCAGCAGCTTAGCTCTCCATGTGGGAGCCGGTCGGCCGAGTGGACAGCACGCTGGACTTGTGATCCTATGGTCCTGGGTTCGATCCCAGGCGCCGGCGAGAAACAATGGGCAGAGTTTCTTTCACCCTATGCCCCTGTTACCTAGCAGTAAAATAGGTACCTGGGTGTTAGTCAGCTGTCACTGGCTGCTTCCTGGGGGTGGAGGCTTGGTCGAGGACCGGGCCGCGGGGACACTAAAAAGCCCTGAAATCATCGCAAGATAACCTCAAGATAAGATGTGTCTGGGCCTCCATGTGGGTCTCTGTTCCCCCAATCTATCTTTCCATGGTTGAAGTCTCCCATGATTAGTAGCCTGGATCCGTTCCTGCTAGCCACAGAAGCTGCTCTCTCTATTATATTGATGGTGGCCAAGTTGTTTTTATCATATTCCTGTCTGGGTCTTCTGTCATTCGGTGGGGGGTTATATATGACTACTACTATAATTTTCTGTCCTCCAGTTGCTATGGTGCCTGATATGTAGTCACTGAAACCTTCACAGTTCTGAATTACCATCTCTTCGAAACTCCAACCTTCTCTTAGTAGCAAAGCTACATCACCTCCTCCTCTCCCTTCTCTCTCTTTCCTCACTACATAGTAGCCCTGTGGAAACAGTGCGTTTGTTATGGTGTTTGTTAGCTTTGTTTCTGTGAGTGCTATTATGTCTGGGTTTTCTTCTAGTGCCCATTCTCCGAGTTCACTTGTTTTATTTATAATCCCATCTATGTTAGTGTACATTGCCTTGAAGCTCACTTTCTTCAGTTCCTTTTCTTGTCCCTTTCTTGGCGAACATTCTGCTGGTGTTGGAAGCTGTTCCGTAGGTGAGAAGATCCGTCAGGTGCTGCTGGGATGCTGGTTTTGGGTTCGCCTCATGTCTCTAGGACTGTTGTGTTGGTGGCTGTGATTTCCTGGTTTGCTCCTCTCTCCCTGCGCTTCCTCCTTGCCTCTGCTGTCCTGGCTCTCTCCTCCTTCGTCCTGTCCCTCTGCAGGAATACTTTCTTGTATCCCTCCACATGCTGCAGTCGACTCTTCCTTTCGAGAATATCCTCCTTCGTGGTTTCGTTTGTACACACCACCTTTACAAGTTGGTTTGTGTCCTTGTTGTACCAGCCCAACCTGAAAACCTTCTCAATGTTTCGTTCAGCCCCTTCCATCTGTAACCCCTTCAGTAGCCCCTGTACTGCCTCTCCGTCCTTGCTATTCCTTTCTTGCCTGTTGGATCCTTCCTGTTCTTTGATGCCTACAACTACCACTGATCTTTTTCTCTCCAGCAGCTGAGTGGTGCACCTTGCTGCTTCCTGTGAGGTAGCTGCTTGCATGGCTGCCTCCCTCACTGTGTCCATAGCTTCTGAGCTCTTTTTCAGTATGTCCACAAATGTTTCAGGTACAGAGGCATTTCCTTCCAATGTTACATTCCCACCCTCCCTTTGGATGATAATCTCGGTCTCTTTATTTCTCTCTGTGAGGGATTTGATCTCCCTAGCTGATGTCAGCTCACTTTGCAGGTTGTTAATTGTAATCCTCATTTCCTGCATCTCCTTCCTGAATTCCTCCAGAACTTGGGTTAACATGTCCTTCGTTTGGTCACTCTGGCTGTTTCCTGTGCCCCTGTTGCGTCCACCTGCCATTTTGCCCTTGTAAAGAGAGAGAGAGCAAGAGAGAGAGAGAGAGAGAGAGAGAGAGAGAGAGAGAGAGAGAGAGAGAGAGAGAGAGAGAGAGAGAGAGAGAGAGAGAGAGAGAGAGAGAGAGAGAGAGAGAGAGAGAGAGAGAGAGAGGAGAGAGAGAGAGAGAGAGAGAGAGAGAGAGAGAGAGAGAGAGAGAGAGAGAGAGAGAGAGCAAGAATAGTCCTAGTGTGAGAGTGGGTGTGGTTGGGGGTGGGGGAATGTTTTGGGAGAGTGGGAGTTGTGGGTGGGCGCGGGGACTGTGTTGGGAGAGTGAGATGGGGGGTTAAGAGGTGGGTGAGGTGTAGTCTTCAGATTACGGCGTGGGGGGGGGGGGGATTAGCGGCTTAGCTGAATTCCCAGTGAGCTCACAGTTGCTGTCCCTGTTACCTGTCTACCACGATTGTATTATTACGTGAGGCGAGAGAGAGAGAGAGTGAGGAGAGAGAGAGAGAGTGAGGAAGAGAGAGAGAGAGAGAGAGAGAGTGTGAGGAGAGAGAGAGAGAGAAAGAGAGAGAGAGAGACAGAGAGAGTGAGGAGAGAGAGAGAGAGAGAGTGAGGCGAGAGAGTGAGGCGAGAGAGTGAGAGAGAGAGAGAGAGAGAGAGAGAGAGAGAGAGAGAGAGAGAGAGAGAGAGAGAGAGAGAGAGAGAGAGAGAGAGAGAGAGAGAGAGAGAGAGAGAGAGAGAGAGAGAGAGAGAGAGAGAGACAGAGACAGAGAGAGACAGAGAGAGACAGAGAGAGTGAGGAGAGAGAGAGAGATAGTGAGGAGAGAGAGAGAGATAGTGAGGCGAGAGAGAGAGAGAGAGAGAGAGAGAGAGAGAGAGAGAGAGAGAGAGAGAGAGAGAGAGAGAGAGAGAGAGAGAGAGAGAGAGAGAGAGAGAGAGAGAGAGAGAGAGAGAGAGAGAGAGAGAGAGAGAGAGAGAGAGAGAGAGAGAGAGAGAGAGAGAGAGAGCAAGAATAGTCCTAGTGTGAGAGTGGGTGTGGTTGGGGGTGGGGGAATGTTTTGGGAGAGTGGGAGTTGTGGGTGGGCGCGGGGACTGTGTTGGGAGAGTGAGATGGGGGGTTAAGAGGTGGGTGAGGTGTAGTCTTCAGATTACGGCGTGGGGGGGGGGGGGGATTAGCGGCTTAGCTGAATTCCCAGTGAGCTCACAGTTGCTGTACCTGTTACCTGTCTACCACGATTGTATTATTACGTGAGGCGAGAGAGAGAGAGAGAGTGAGGAGAGAGAGAGAGAGTGAGGAAGAGAGAGAGAGAGAGAGAGAGTGTGAGGAGAGAGAGAGAGAGAAAGAGAGAGAGAGAAACAGAGAGAGTGAGGAGAGAGAGAGAGAGAGAGTGAGGCGAGAGAGAGAGAGAGAGAGAGAGAGAGAGAGAGAGAGAGAGAGAGAGAGAGAGAGAGAGAGAGAGAGAGAGAGAGAGAGAGACAGAGACAGAGAGAGACAGAGAGAGACAGAGAGAGTGAGGAGAGAGAGAGAGATAGTGAGGCGAGAGAGAGAGATAGAGAGAGAGAGAGAGAGAGAGAGAGAGAGAGAGAGAGAGAGAGAGAGAGAGAGAGAGAGAGAGAGAGAGAGAGAGAGAGAGAGAGAGAGAGAGAGAGAGAGAGAGAGAGAGAGAGGGGGGGGGGGGATAGTGTCAGCTGCGAGGGAGAGAGAGTGAGCTGAGGAGGAATAAGTATGGTCACGTCTCACCGGGGTGTCAATTCCTGTTAGTGGTGTGTGTGTGTGTGTGTATGTGTGTGTGTGTGTGTGTGTGTGTGTGTGTGTGTGTGTGTGTGTGTGTGTACTCACCTAGTTGTGTCTGCAGGATCGAGCATTGACTCTTGGATCCTGCCTTTCGAGCATCGGTTGTTTACAGCAATGACTCCTGTCCCATTTCCCTATCATACCTGGTTTTAAAATTATGAATAGTATTTGCTTCCACAACCTGTTCCTGAAGTGCATTCCATTTCCCCACTACTCTCACGCTAAAAGAAAACTTCCTAACATCTCTGTGACTCATCTGAGTTTCAAGCTTCCATTCATGTCCTCTCGTTCTGTTACTATTCCGTGTGAACATTTCGTCAATGTCCACTCTGTCAATCCCTCTGAGTATCTTATACGTTCCTATCATGTCCCCCCTCTCCCTTCTTCTTTCTAGTGTCGTAAGGCACAGTTCCCTCAGGCGCTCCTCATACCCCATCCCTCGTAGCTCTGGGACGAGTCTCGTTGCAAACCTCTGAACCTTTTCCAGTTTCATTATATGCTTCTTCAGATGGGGACTCCATGATGAGGCGGCATACTCTAAGACTGGCCTTACGTAGGCAGTGTAAAGCGCCCTAAATGCCTCCTTACTTAGGTTTCTGAATGATGTTCTAACTTTTGCCAGTGTAGAGTACGCTGCTGTCGTTATCCTATTAATATGTGCCTCAGGAGATAGATTAGGTGTTACGTCCACCCCCAGGTCTCTTTCACGCGTCGTTACAGGTAGGCTGTTCCCCTTCATTGTGTACTGTCCCTTTGGTCTCCTATCTCCTAGTCCCATTTCCATAACTTTACATTTGCTCGTGTTGAATTCTAGTAGCCATTTCTCTGACCATCTCTGCAATCTGTTCAGGTCCTCTTGGAGGATCCTGCAATCCTCATCTGTCACAACTCTTCTCATCAACTTTGCATCATCCGCAAACATCGACATGTAGGACTCTACGCCTGTAAACATGTCGTTAACATATACAAGAAATAGAATTGGTCCCAGCACCGATCCTTGTGGTACTCCACTTGTTACTGTTCGCCAGTCCGACTTCTCGCCCCTTACCGTAACTCTTTGGCTCCTTCCTGTTAGGTAGTTCCTTATCCATGCTAGGACCTTTCCCCCCACCCCCGCCTGCCTCTCGAGCTTGAACAGCAGTCTCATGTGCGGTACTTTATCAAAGGCTTTTTGGCAGTCCAGAAATATGCAGTCTGGCCACCCATCTCTGTCCTGTCTTATCCTCGTTATTTTATCATAGAATTCCAGAAGGTTTGTTAGGCACGATTTCCCTGTCCAGAACCCATGTTGATGTTTGTTCACAAACCTAATGTTCTCCAGGTGTGCAGCCAGTCGTAGCCTAATTATTCTTTCCAGTATTTTACAGGGGATGCTTGTCAGTGATACAGGTCTATAGTTAAGTGCCTCCTCCCTATCACCTTTCTTGAAGATCGGCACGACATTTGCCTTCTTCCAGCAACTGGGCAATTCTCCTGACATAAGTGACTCATTAAAGATCATTGCCAGAGGCACGCTGAGGGCCTGTGCTGCTTCTTTTAGTATCCACGGTGATACTTTGTCTGGTCCAACTGCTTTAGTTGCATCTAGAGTTGTCAACTGTTTCATTACCTCCTCTGCTGTCACCTCTATATCTGATAGTCTTTCATCTAGGGTAACCCCTTCCAACAATGGGAGCTGCTCAGGCTCGGTAGTGAACACTCCATGGAAACTGGCCTTCAGTGCCTCGCAGATTTCCTTGTCACTTTCAGTATATGCCCCCTCTGTCTTCCTTAGTCTTGTCACTTGGTCGTTCACCGACATTTTTCTTCTTATATGACTGTGTAGTAACTTAGGTTGTTTTTTCGCTTTGATTGCAATATCGTTCTCATAGTCCCTTTCCGATGTTCGTCTTATGTTAATGTAATCGTTCCTAGCTCTGTTGTATCTGCTTCTGTTGTCCTCTGTTCTTTGTCTTCTGTACTTCCTCCACTCCCGCCTGCTGGCCATTTTTGCTTCCTGACACTGTCTATTAAACCATGGGTTATTATATTCCTTCTTATTTTTTCCCTTTACCGTTGGTATAAATCTCTCTTCGGCCTCCTGGCATTTCTGTATGACTGTGTGTGTGTGTGAATGTGTGTGTGTGTGTGTGTGTGTGTGTGTATGTGTGTGTGTGTGTGTGTGTGTGTGTGTGTGTGTGTGTGTGTGTGTGTGTGTGTGTGTGTGTGTGTGTGTGTGTGTGTGTGTGTGTGTGTGTGTGTGTGTGTGTGTGTGTGTGTGTGTGTGTGTGTGTGTGTGTGTGTGTGTGTGTGTGTGTGTGTGTGTTTGTGTGTGTGTGTGTGTTTGTGTGTGCCTGTGCGTATGTGTGTGTGTGTGCATGTGTGTGTGTGTGTGTGTGTTTACTAATTGTTTACTAGTTGTGTTTGCGGGGGTTGAGCTCTGCTCTTTCGGCCCGCCTCTCAACTGTCAATCAACTGTTTACTAACTACTTTTTTTTTTTTTTTTTTTCCCACACCACACACACACACACACACACACCCCAGGAAGCAGCCCGTGACAGCTGATTAACTCCCAGGTACCTATTTACTGCTAGGTAACAGGGGCACTTAGGGTGAGAGAAACTTTGCCCATTTGTTTCTGCCTCGTGCGGGAATCGAACCCGCGCCACAGAATTACGAATCCTGCGCGCTATCCACCAGGCTTCGAGACCCCTATGTGACCCTATATGAGACCCCTACATATCTGTGTGTGTGTGTGTGTGTGTGTGTGTGTGTGTGTGTGTGTGTGTGTGTGTGTGTGTGTGTGTGTGTGTGTGTATGTGTGTGTGTGTGTGTGTGTGTGTGTGTGTGTGTGTGTGTGTGTGTGTGTGTGTGTTTACTAGTTGTGTTTTTGCGGGGGTTGAGCTTTGCTCTTTCGGCCCGCCTCTCAACTGTCAATCAACTGTTTACTAACTACTTTTTTTTTTCCACACCACACACACACACCCCAGGAAGCAGCCCGTGACAGCTGACTAACTCCCAGGTACCTATTTACTGCTAGGTAACAGGGACACTTAGGGTGAAAGAAACTTTGCCCATTTGTTTCTGCCTCGTGCGGGAATCGAACCCGCGCCACAGAATTACGAATCCTGCGCGCTATCCACCAGGCTTCGAGACCCCTATGTGACCCTATATGAGACCCCTACATATCTGTGTGTGTGTGTGTGTGTGTGTGTGTGTGTGTGTGTGTGTGTGTGTGTGTGTGTGTGTGTGTGTGTGTATGTGTGTGTGTGTGTGTGTGTGTGTGTGTGTGTGTGTGTGTGTGTATGTGTGTGTGTGTGTGTGTGTGTGTGTGTGTGTGTATGTGTGTGTGTGTGTGTGTGTGTGTGTGTGTGTGTGTGTGTGTGTGTGTGTGTGTGTGTGTGTGTGTTTACTAGTTGTGTTTTTGCGGGGGTTGAGCTTTGCTCTTTCGGCCCGCCTCTCAACTGTCAATCAACTGTTTACTAACTACTTTTTTTTTTCCACACCACACACACACACCCCAGGAAGCAGCCCGTGACAGCTGACTAACTCCCAGGTACCTATTTACTGCTAGGTAACAGGGACACTTAGGGTGAAAGAAACTTTGCCCATTTGTTTCTGCCTCGTGCGGGAATCGAACCCGCGCCACAGAATTACGAGTCCTGCGCGCTATCCACCAGGCTACGAGGCCCCCCTGTGTGTGTGTGTGTGTGTGTGTGTCTGTATGTGCGTGTGTGTGTGTGTGTGTGTGTGTGTGTGTGTGTGTGTGTGTATGTGTACTCACCTACTTGTGCTTGTGGAGGGTTGAGCTCTGGCTCTTTGGTCCCAACTCTCAACCGTCAATCAACAAGTGTACAGGTTCCTGAGCCTATTAGGCTCTATCATATCTACCCTTAAAACTGTATATGGAGTCAGCCTCCACCACATCACTTCCTAATGCATTCCATTTGTCAACCACTCTGACACCAAAAAAGTTCTTTCTAATATCTCTGTGGCTCACTTGGGCACTCAGTTTCCACCTGTGTCCCCTTGTGCGTGGTGCCCCTTTTGTTAAATAACCTGTTTTTATCTACCCTGTCGATCCCTTGAGAATCTTGAATGTGGTGATCATGTCCCCCTAACTCTTTTGTCTTCCAAGGAAGTGAGGTTTAATTACCGTAGTCTCTCCTCGTAGCTCATACCTCTCAGCTCGGGTACTAGTCTTATGGCAAACCTCTGAACCTTATCCAGTTTAATCTTATGCTAGACTAGATATGGACTCCATGCTGGAGCCGCATACTTCAGGATTGGTCTGACATATGTGGTATATAATGTTCTGAAAGATTCCTTACACAAGATTCTAAATGCCGTTTGTATGTTAACCAACCTGGCATATGCCGCTGATGTTATCCTTTTGATGTGAGCTTCAGGGGACAGGTCTGGCGTGATATCAACCCCCAGGTCTTTCTCTCTCTCGCTGACTCTTGAAGTATTTCATCTCCCAAATGATACCTTGTATCTGGTTTCCTACTTCCTACCCCTATCTTCATTACATTTCATTGTGTGTGTGTGTGTGTGTGTGTGTGTGTGTGTGTGTGTGTGAGTACTCACCTAGTTGTACTCACCTAGTTGTGATTTCGAGGGTTGAGCTCTGGCTCTTTGGTCCCGCCTCTCAACCTTCAATCAACAGGTGTACAGATTCCTGAGCCTATTGGGCTCTATCATATCTACACTTGAAACTGTGTATGGAGTCAGCCTCCACCACATCACTTCCTAATGCATTCCATTTGTCAACCACTCTAACACTAAAAAAGTTCTTTCTATTATCTCTGTGGCTCATTTGGGCACTAAGTTTCCACCTGTGTCCCCTAGTGCGTGTGCCCCTTGTGTTAAATAGCCTGTCTTTATCAACCTTGTCGATTCCCTTGAGAATCTTGAATGTGGTGATCATGTCCCCCCTAACTCTTCTGTCTTCCAACGAAGTGAGGTTCAATTCCCGTAGTCTCTCCTCGTAGCTCATACCTCTCAGCTCGGGTACTAGTCTGGTGGCAAACCTTTGAACCTTTTCCAGCTTAGTCTTATCCTTCACTAGATATGGACTCCATGCTGGGGCTGCATACTCCAGGACTGGCCTGACATATGAGGTATACAAAGTTCTGAATGATTCCTTACACAAGTTTCTGAATGCCGTTCTTATGTTAGCCAACCTGGCATATGCTGCTGACGTGAACGTCATTCTGAGGTCTCACCCCTCACTATAGCTCTCTGCTTCCTATTGCTTAGGTACTCCCTTATCCACTGGAGCGCCCTACCAGTTACTCCTGCCTGTTTCTCCAGCTTATGCATCAACCTTTTACGGGGTACTGTGTCAAAGGCTTTCCGACAGTCCAAAAAATGCAGTCCGCCCATCCTTCTCTTTCTTGCTTAATTTTTGTCACCTG